>NW_019154216.1:315291-332613 GCF_002288905.1 Enhydra lutris kenyoni | reverse complement strand
AAAAAAAAAAAAAAAAAAAAAAAAAATATATATATATATATATATGATAATCTAGTTAAAAAACGTTAAAAAAGGGTAAAAGTTAAAAAAATTAGCAGCAGAAGAAAAAGAAATTGAAAAAAAATTAAATTAACTGCAAGACTAATGAATCACGGGGAGAAAGCCATGAGGTCCGTGCTTTGCTTTCTCCTCCTCTGGAATTCCGCTGCTCTCCTTGGTAATCAACCTGCACTGCTTGGTGGGTGAACTTGGTGCTGGCTGGATTTCTTGTTGATCTTCTGGGGGAGGGGCCTGTTGTAGTGATTCTCAAGTGTCTTTGCCCCAGGCGGAATTGCACCACCCTTACTAGGGCCCGGGCTGAGTAATCCGCTCGGGTTTGCTTTCGGGAGCTTTTGTTCCCTGAATGCTTTCTGTAGAGTTATGGAGGACAGGAATGGAAATGGCAGCCTCCCAGTCTCTGGCCTGGAGGAGCTGAGAGCTCGGGGCCCCACTCCTCAGTCCACCATCAGAGAATAGCGCCCAATCACTCCCATCTCCCTGGCCTCCGGCCGCGCTCCTAGCTCACCCAGCCTGCAAATGGTTCAAGGTGACCCCGAGCTGAGAGCTCACTCCTTGGCTCTGTCTTGGTAGCCGACTTCCCAGTTCTAATACCTGCAACCTCTGTGACACTCAGACACACTTGATCCCTTTGTGACCCTTCGGGACCTGGGGCCACACTGACCCCGCGTGGGCTTCACCCCGGTTTAGCCTGTGGAGCAGTGTCCTTCAGCAGAACAGACTTTTAAAAGTCCTGGTTTACTGCTCCGTTTCTCTGCCACTTGCCAGGAGCCGGCACCGCCCCCCGCAGTCTATCATCCCATCGCTTTGGATTCACTTGTCCGCCAGTCCTAACTTTCAGGAAGTGGTTGATTTTCTGTTTCTAGAATTGCTGTTCTTCTTCTCTTCGATCTCCTGTTGGATTTGTAGGTGTTTGCAATGTTTAGATAAGCTATCTAGCTGATCTCCTGCTACCTGATGTTGTCTCAGCCTGCTACTTCTCCTCCATCTTGACTCCTCTTTAGTTATATATTTTTAAAGATCTAGTGTGAAGAGTGCTTTTATTTTTTACGTTTTCTCACCTTTTTTTCAACATTTAGAGTTTAGTTTATTTACATTCAATTTAGCTAACATACACTGTATTGTTAATTAGGGGGTAGAATTTAGTGATTCATGAGTTCTATAGAGCACCCAGTGTTCATGACATCAAGGTCCCTCCTTAATGCCCATGAGCCAATTACTCCATCCCCCATCCCACTTCCCATCCAGCAACCCTCAGTATATACCCTATTTAGTTAAGAGTCTCTCACGGTTTGTCTTTTTGTCTGTTTTTAGCCTGTTTTATGTTTCTTTCCCTTCCCCTATATTCGTCAGTATTGTATATTAAATTCCACATAGGAGAGAAATATTATGGTATGTGTCTTTATCTAAGTGACTTATTTCACTTAACATGATACCCTCCAATTCCATCCACACTGTTGCAAGGGAAAATATTTCCATTTTTTGTTTGTTTGTTTTTGCTTGTTGTTGTTGTTGGCTGAGTAATATTCCATTGAATATGTATACCATGTCTTCTTGATCCGTTAATCAGTAAATGGACACCAAGGCTCTTTCTATAGCTTGGCATTTGTGGACATTGCTGGAGTAACACTGGGGGCATGTACCTCTTCTAATCACTATATTTATACCATCTATTTTTAGGTATTTTTAGGTATTTTAGGTATTATTTATACCGTTCTATTTTTATCTTTCTGAGGAGCCTCTGTACTATTCCCAGAGTGGCTGCACCAGTTTACATTCCCACCATCAGTGTAAGAGGGTTCCCCTTTCACTGCATCCTTTGCTAACATAGGTTCTTTCCTGAGCTGTTCATTTGAGCAATCTGATTGGTGTGAGCTGGTATCTCATGATGGTTTTGATTTGTATTACTCTGATGAAGAATGACGTTGAGGATTTTTTTCATGTGTCTGTAAGCCATTTATGTGTTCTTTGCAGATTTTCCTGTTCATTTCTTCTGGCAGTTTCTTGATTGGACTTTTTTGGGGGTTGGTTATTGAGTTTGATGAGTTCTTCTTAGATTTTGGGGACCAGACCTTTATTTAGGTCAGTTGCAAATGTCTTCTTCCATTCTGTGTTCTATCTTTCAGTTTTGTTGATTGTTTCTTTTGCTGTGCAAAAGCTTTTTTTTTCCTGATGAAATCCCAGTGGTTCATGTTGGGTTTTGTTTGCCTTGTCTCCGGCAAGAAGTTGCACTGGACAATGTCAAAGAGGTTGTTGCTTCTGTTTTGCTCTAGGATTTTAATGGATTCCTTCCTCACAGTTAGGTCTTTCATCCATTTTGAGTATGTTTTGTGTATGGTATAAGAAAGTGGCCCAGTTTCATGCTTCTGCCTGTGGCTGTCCAATTTTCACATCATTTGTTGAAGAGACTGTCTCCCCCCCCCCCCATTGGATATTTATTCCCCTTTGTCAACGACTGGGATACCATAGAGTTGACGGTCCATTCCTGGGTCTTCCAATATGCTCCATGGATATAGGTGTCTGGTTTTGTGTGAGTACCGTACTGTCCTGGTAATTACAGCTTTGAAGTACAGTTTGAATTCTGGAATTGTGATGCCTCCCATTTTCATTCTCCTTGTCAACATTCTCTTGGCCTCTTGGATTGTTTTTTTTTTGTTGTTGTTGTTGTTGTTTTTGTTTGTTTTGTTTTACACGAATTTTAGGATTGTTTGTTCCAGCTCTCTGAAAGATGTTGAGGGTATTTTGATAGAGATTGCATTGAATGTGTAAATTTCTTTGCATCACATAGATATTTTAATAACATTTGTTCTTCTAATCCATGAGCATGGAATATTTTTCCATTCTTTGGCGTCTCCCTCAACTTCTCTCATAAGAGTTCAATAATTTTCAGAATACAGGTCTTTTACCTCTTTGGTCAGGGTCAATCCTGGGCATCATACGTTTTTTTATGGAATTGTAAATGGAATCAATTCCTTGATTTCTCTTTTTTTTCTGGCTCATTGTTACTGTACAGATATGCAACTGACTTCTGCAAATTGGTTTTATATCCTAACTTGCTGAATTGCTCTACAGATTTTTAGCAATTTTTGGGTGGAGTCTTTTGGATTTTCTACATAAAATAGCTTGTCAACTGCAAAGAGGAAGAAAATTGACTTCTTTGTTGCCACTTTGGGTGCATTTTTTACTTTTGTTCTCTGATTGCTTAGGGTAGGATTTCCAGTACCATGTTTCACAGTAGTGGTGAGAGTGAACATCCCTGTTGTGTTACTGAACGTAGGGGAAAAAAATCTCACTTTTATTCTAATGAGGATGGTATTTGCATATTCTTTCATTATATTGAAGCATTTTCTTCTTTCCCTACATGGCAGGTTGTTTTTATCAAGAAAAGGTACTGTATTTTGTCAAATGCTTTCTCTGTGTCTGTTGAGGGGCCATATGGTTCTTAAGTTGTATCACACTGGTTGATTTATAGATGTGAACGACCCCTCCATCCCAGGAACATATCCCCCTTGGTTGTGCTGAATAATCCTTTCAATGTACTTTTAGATCCTGTTAACTGTTTCCTTGGGGAACAGGTTTCCATCCATGTTCATCAGGGATATTGGTCTGAAATTCTCCTTTATGGTGGGGTCAATATCTGGTTTAGGGATCAAGATAATGCTGCCCTTCCAGAATGAGTTTGGAACTTTTCCTTCCATTTCTATTTTTAGGAACAGTTTCAGAAGGATAGGTATTAATTCTTCTTTAAATATTTGCTAGAATTCCCCTGGGAAGCCATGAGTGCCAAGACTGGTTTGTTGGGATGTTTTTGGTTCCATTTCTTTGCTGACTGTGGGTCTGTTTTGACTTTCTGTTTCTTCCTGTTTCAGTTTTGGTAGTTTATAGATTTCTAAAAAGGCATCAATTTCCTACAGATTGCCTAATTTCTTGACATTTAATTGCACATAATATTTTCTTGTTTGTTCCATGTCGGTAGATAAGCTCTCCTTTTTTTATACAGGATTTTATTTATTTGGATCTTTCTCTTTTATTTTTGAGAAGTCTGCCTAGGGTTTCATCCATCTTATTTATTCTTTCATAAAACCAGCTCTTAGTTTCATTGATCTGTTCTACTTTTTAAAAGATTTCTGTATCATTGATTTGCACTCGAATCTTTATTATTTCTCTTCACCTGTTGGATTTAGGCTTTATTTGCTGTTCTTTCTTCATACACTTTATGTTTAAGGTTAGTTTGTGTATTTGAGAATATAATTTGTTTCTTAAGAAAGGCTTTTATTGTCATTACTTCTCACTTGGGACTGTCTTTGTTGTATCCCAAAGACTTGTAATTGTCCTACATTCATTTTCATATCCTTCCATGTATTTTTAAATTCTTGTTTAATTTCCTGATTTTCCATTCATTCTACAGTAGGATGTTCTTTATCCTCCACATAACTGTGGTCCTTCCATATTCTTTCTTGTAATTAACATCAAGATTCATAGTACCGTGGTCTAAAAATATTCATGTTATGATGTCAATATTTTGGTACTTGTGAGACCTAATTTCTCAGCTAGTATGTGATCTCTTCTGGAGAATGTTTCATGTTACCTCCAAAAGTATGTTTTTTTCTGATGTTTTCAGAGGCAATGCTCTACATACCTCCGTGAAGTCCATCTGGTACAGTGTGTCATTCAAAGCCCATGTTTCCTTGTTGATCTTCTGCGTAGATGATCTGTCCATTGCTGTGAGTGGTTTCTTAAAGTACTCTTGTGTTACTGTATTCTTATCAAGGAGTTTATTTAATTTTGTAATTCATTGATGTGTATATTTGGCGGCTCCCAAGTTAGGGACATACGTGTTACAATCGTTAGATTTTTTCATTGAATACATCCTTTTTATTATGTTATACTGTCCTTCTTCATCTCTTATAATATCCTTCAGTTTAAAATCTAGTGTGTCTAATATAGAAGGGTGGATCTTCCAGCATTCCTTACATGCCCATTAGCATAATAAATAATTCTCCATGCCTTCAATTTCAATCTTGACGTGTCCTTGCCTCTGCAGTGAGTCTCTTGTAAGCAGGATATTGATGGTTCTTGTTTTTCTTTTAATTGATGTTTATACACTATATCTTTTGATCAGGGCATTGAGTCCATTTGCACTCAGAGTGATATTGAAATGTATCAGTGCCATTGTATTACCTGTAAAGTTGCTGTTTCTGTAGACTGTCTTTGTTCCTTTCTGGATTTTTGTTTCCTTTGGGCTCTCTCTACACTCAGAGGATCGCCCAAAATATTTCTTTCAGGGTTGGTTTAGTGTACACAATCCTTAAGTTTTGTTTGTCCTGGAAAACTCTTTATCTCTCCTTCTACTCTGAATGACAGGCTCCCTGGACTAAGTATTCTTGGCTTCATAGATTACCCATTTTGCATATTGAATATACCATGCATTCCTTTCTGCCTTTCCTGATGTCTGTGGAGAGGTGTTCTGCCAACCTTATGTATTTACCCTTAGTCATTAAGTTTCTCTTGTCCTGAGCTGCTTTCAGGATTTTCTCTTTATCACTGCACTTTGAAAGCTTGACTCTGATATGTCAAGATGTTGACATATTTTTATTGATTCTGAGAGGAGTTCTCTGTACCTCCTGGACTTGAGTACATGTTTCCTTCTGTTAGGTGGGAAATTCCTCAGCTCCAAATTGTTGAAATAAACCTTTTCCCCTTCTGCTCCTTTTGTCATCTTCTGGTACCTCTATTATCTGGATATTATTTCACTTTATGGAAGTGCTGAGTTCTCAAAATCTCCCTTGGTGATCCAATAGTTTTCTTTCTCTCTTTTTTAGCTTCCATATTTTCCATTTTTTATCTTCTATATCACTGACTTCCTCTTCTGCCTCATTCACAGTCCTTCCCATAGACTTCATTTGGGGCTGAATCTCTGTAATAGCATTTTTAATTTGGGTCCTTGTAGATTTGTGTTCTTTTATTTCTACAGTGAGGGATTTTCTATTGTTTTCTATGCTTTTATTAGCCTGTCTGGTATTTTTGAATCATTGTTTTAAGTCCTAGTTCAGATATTTTAATTATATCTATAGTGATAGAATCCCTGCTAGTGAGTACTACCTCCAGTTCTTTAATTTTGGGTGAATTTCTCCATCTCAATATTGTGTCCAGAAAGGAAAAGAAGAAAGAAAAAATAAAATACAATGAGATGAATAAAACTAAATAAAATAAATTTTAAAAGTAATAAAAATTATAAAAAACAGATAAAAAATAAGAAAAAAACTGAAAAAATAAATAAAAGGCTAAAAAATAAAAATACAAAGAATGCTACCTAGTGTTCTCCCTAAAAGTTGATCAAAAGTTTACTCTATGATCAGTAAACTTGACAGAAGTGACTTGTTTGTGATGGTGTTCCAGGGGAGGGGTCTGTGGCACTGATACTCAGGTGTACTTCAGCGGGAGCAAACGCACCTCTACTAAGTAGAGTCAGACCACCAGGTAATCAACCCTGGATTCCAGTATGTGGCCCTGTATTACTCCCGAAGGCTTACAGCACAAATGAGTGGGATGAATATGGCTTCACCCTGCTCTCTACCCAGAAGCTGAAAATTTACAACCCAACACTTCAGTGAGCTCTCACAAAAAAGCATTCCATCAGTCTTATCTCCTTGGTTTCTGTCAGAATTCTGTGTTCACCCAGGCAGAGACAAAGCATTTTTATATCAGGCATGCGACTGAATTCCAACTCAAATTTCTATGGGTTTCTGTGGCACAGTGTCATGCTGTACCTCCTGGAAGTTAGAGTTCTTGCCATGTTTCTGCCTTTTTTTTTTTTTTTTTTTTTTTTTTGTGGACTCCTCCCAGGAATGCGGTCGCCCAACTGTGCTGCGATTTGAAGTTTAGGACTACATAGAGCAAAAACACAGCACCTGGCCTCACGGTTTTCAGCCAGTTTTCCCCAACTGAGCATTCATGCCTCAACTGTTCTTGTGAGCCCCAGGATCCTCATGCTGCCACACCTGGGATTCTACCCTGCTTCACCACATGAACACCTTTAATCTGGGGACATCCCCACAGTAGTAAACTCTTAAAAGTTTCACTTGTGTACTTCTTTGCTGATAAAACTTTGTGGTAGCTTCCTTAGCCCAGGTTCCTCCCCTCTGCTATATCTACAGCTGTATTACCCACACAACTTATTCCCACCCATGCCACTCAAACTCTGAAGCTGCAGTATGTATCAGAATGGGAGATGGAGGTAGCTCTTGAAATGGATCAGGATCTTGTTCTGGGGCTGGTGCTGTAGCTTCATGAAGAGAAAATATCCACACCATGATTGACTTTTTGTATCCTTCTAATTAAAGAAAACTTTTCCCATCACTCAATGTTGTCTGAACCCATGAAGGAATCCCTGGGAGGTTTCTCCTGATGGCTGGTCATGGGCACAGGGATCTGAGTTTACTCATTACTCCTGGCCTACCACAGTTGGTGGAGAATTGCTCTGTTTTGCCCAAGCTGTTCCAGTCCATATAAAGCACCCCTTGTCCTCCTCACCACAGCAAGTCTCTGGTTATCCTCCCTCTGCAACTCCCCCCTTCTTGTGTTCTTTTCTCTATAATAAATAAAATCCTAAAAAAATAATTAAAGATTGAGCATAAAGGTGTATATTTAGGCCTTCAAAACCCGAATGGAAACAACCTCCTATGTGTATTTGTCATCTTTCCCCTAGTGTTGATGGTGTCAGAGGTGCAAGACAACCATGGAGTGAGAAGGCCCATGGTGGAGGGACTCTTGGTTTTTGAAAGACCACATGAACGAGCTTTGTCTCCAAACTGAAGATTCACTCAGCACTCTCATGTGGGTGAATTTATGGTGATATGTTACCAAAGTTTGGGGAGTTATTTGGTTATTCAGCATAACATAATATACCTACAACATGTTGAAATCAATAAGTAACCTTCAATCATTAACACCCTAGAACCTATAAAATATGACTAGAGAAGCACCCTGCTTCCTCAGCCAGAAAGGCATGTGGTACTTATCTCAGGGCCATGAGTTTGAGCCCAATATGGAACATAGAGTTTCCTTAGGGTGGGGAAATAAAAGGTCTTACACATGACGAGAATCAAATAGGCTTCGGTAATAGAGCTGGTCAAGGAGGGCTGGATCCTCTTCTCTGTTCCTTCAGCCACTGGGCCCTGAGCACTCAGATGGTGCCAGTGTTTATCAGGCAACCAGTTTCTCTGTCTATGAGCTCAGGGTCTAGAGAGGAAGATGGACAAAGATGAACCAAAACGGTGAATGAAAAGAGCCTTTGCCCCATAAGAAAAGAGCAAAGGACTATAACTGGGTCCTAAGCTCCACCAAGTTAGGGGTGTGAGAAGGCTGTGCTGAGATGAAATTTAGAATTCCTATGGCAGGAAAAGAAGGAGACAGCCCTGCACAAATCAGAGTATATTTAGCCTTGCAGAGGGCACCGTGGTGCGGAAGATTGGAAACAATATGACATTCCTGCAGTGGAGTTAGAAATAAAGCCTGGGGAATTAGCAGAAGCTGAATAGAGGAGGAGGGAGAAAGGGGAGGAGGGTCAAAGCCTGGGCCAGGTGGACAGTATCAGGACCCCACTCCTAGTTCTATGTGACTACATTACCCCACACTCAGTGGCTTAACCAACAAACAATTTTGCACAGTCTTAGGGGATCAGGAATCCATGAGTGCCCAGCTAGAGGCTCCTGCCAGAGCTTTTCAGTACTTTGGGGCTGTTGATAACACCAAGGCAGGACCTTATTCACTGAGAACCTGAGCTCACTTAGGGTTGTTGGCAAGATTCAGTCCGTCTCAAAGGCCTGAGTTCTTCTGTCTGTTGTTTGCCCTCATTGGGATGTTATGTGCACATGTCTGGATCATGGTTCAACCTAGGGGCTTGTACTCCTGAGTGAAGATCTGAGAGAGAATAAAAGTCAGAGTCAGCATGGGACTGGGCAATGAGCTTTTATAACTAAATCTCAGAAGGGGCTTGTGGGTCATGTTGCTATGCTTTGTGGAATGGTAGGAATCACTAAGTCCAGACCACACTCCAGGTGACAGGATTACACAAAGATGTATAAACAGGATATGAGATTTCAGGGAACCACTGAGAGGAGAAGGTGAAGACCTCAACAGGGTTAGGGCATTACCCAAAATGGTTAGAAGGCTGTAAGAGTCATGAACCCAGCTTTTTGAGTGTCTTCAAAGTAGGGACCCTGGATGCATGTAGTTATTCACCGGAGGGCTCTGGGAAAAGTTGTGTTGAAAGAAGTGGCTACAGACATGGAGATGGTATAAGGGTGACTGTGAGCCTTGATCCTAGATAGGAGGCATTCCTGCAAGTTCTTGTCTGAGGCGCAGCCCAGCTCATGGCAACGCATTGAGTGGAACCCTATCCATATCAGACCCAATGGAAAGAAGTTAATGGCTCTCAGTACAGGGTATGCAGTCTCTAGGCATAGGGGTGAATTCTGAACTTCAAAGGCCAAGGCTCCAATCCCTTCTTGCTTTTAAAACTAGAAAGCATATGATCTTGGAAAGCTATTATCCACCTCTCTGTAGGTGAGGCTGCCATCTTCTGGGACTCCAGAATTTGAGCACTGATGAACACATGTGTACACGCATGAGAGAGTGTGCATGTGCACGTGCCCCCCCAACACACACCAGTAGGAACTGTAGAGTGAGATCTGACCAATAGCAGACCCAGGGAAGATAAGAAGAGGAAGAAAATATGGTTGGAGCTATTTCTTACATGTGACACCATTCCTCCATTATCATAGATATTATCCCACAAATGCCTATGGACATCTGGAGGAAGTCCATGCTAGAGTCATCTGTATTGTATAAATAAGATGCAGACCACCCCTGACAGGGATAATGTCTTATCCAGGGACACAAATAGGTAATATTGGAGAACGTGTTCCTGAAGACACGTGTGTTTCCAAGCTGGGGCCCTGGCTGCTCCCAGACCTTCCTTTGGGGCCTGTGGAGAGGGGTGTGTTGGTGTCACTGTGTACAGATGTGGCCTTGCATGCAGAATGGGGATGAGCAGATGGCAACCCTGAGCACTGTTTGTGTAGGTGTCAATCCAGGAGTGGACATGTGTACGTGATCTCAGGCAGTGAAGTTACTTCCTTGACTGCAGACCCCAACAGAATTCGGAACCCCCACAAACAGACTTCCACATTCTAGTGTAGTCTAGCACCATGGTTACTTGGCTAGAGACATCCAATATTGAAAGATTTTCTCCTGCTGTTTCCCTACTTCCCAGGACTCTGGCTCCCAGAAAACCCAGGGGAATGACTTTTTCACATGCTGCATATATTGGCTCAAACCTCATGAGCAAAGCCTCAGGGCATTTGGCAGGAGGTTCTATAAGGTAATACAGAACAGCTTATGCCAGGCCAAGTCACACCTCTGAGCCATCCCAGGGCAGCCTCGTTCTCTTTTCTGGAATATCTGGCAGAGAGGGATATGTGGGGTTCCTGTCACTGGGATGGAGGGGGTTGCAAGAGAGTGGATACTTGGGGAAGCTGTGGGTGTGGGTACTGTGGCAGAGTAGAGGGGAATGGATGACAGCTTTATCCCCTTTGAGAGTTGTTCCCCATCATTGGGCCCTCTCACCCCTGTCTCCACCCCAATCCTGGGACTTAGACCAGAGTCTGTGGAAACCACCAAACTCAGCAATATGTTGGAACCTGGACACTTAGTATTCAAAGGGTTCTCAGGAAACCCAGTGAGCATATAGGGACCAGATATTCCAAACCCTGTGGGATATTATTGTCAGTAGAAGAAGACCCACTCATGGCACCTAGGGAAAGAGGCAGCACATGGGCACAAGAGGTAATGTTTGAAGTATTGGGAAGATCCTGGAAAGGCCTGGCTAGAGACATAGTCCATTTTCTCCCTCCTCTGTTGGATCTTCAGAGAGCAATGGCGTGTGCAGTGAGGGTGATTAAGAGGCCAGACACCACCCCTCCTTGGGCACATGCAGTTGAATTCAAGTGGCAAATTCACAAGGAGATAGACTACAGAGTGTGTCCAGATCCACCATGAAGGGCTGAAATGGTCCCACCATTCATCAAGAGCTCCCACGCATTGAGGCTCTTGCCAGCCTGTTGTCTGTAACCAGGCTTGTCTCAGGCAGGATTACCAGATAACAGGTGGACAATGAGTAGGACTAGTCTCTGACAGGAGATAGATGCCCAAGGACCCAGGTTCCCACAGGTTTCCCTGGGATATTCGTTTGGGAGGGTGCCTTATCCTCTCATTCCTCTTCCTAACTGTCTATCCCCGGGACCATCTCCTCCATCTTGAATATATGACTAGAAAAATATTCTGAACATTTTTATAGCCTCCAGAATTTCCCAGCCTGAATATGCTGCTGGCATACATGGGATTCAGTATGCCAGGCTCAGACCTGGAGCACCATGCCCAGCTTCTGCTCACACAGATGCAACTCCTTGAGCCCACGGAGCCAGAAGCTGTGGGTGAGAGGGACTGGTGTTGACTGATGTGGGCCTGAGAAGGGGACAGGGTGGGCCACACTGACCAAGCCTCCATAGAGTGCAGTCTGGCGGAGAGCAGTAAATAGTCTCAGATACCGGTCCCGGTGGTCTTCAGTCATGGAGACTTCACAGGGATTGGTTCTTGCATGCAGGCAACATTGAGTGGTGGGGAAAGTTTCCTTTATTTGGAATGGACATGGGAATGCAATAATGCTGATAATACTTTCTCTTCATGGAGCTACAGCACCAGACCCCGAATAATAGCCTGAACAACATCAGGAATTCAGCCCAGCTCCAACTCTGGCATCCACTGTATCTTTGGAGACAAAGGTGGCCCTAACCCTCCCTGTTGCTGGAGCTCACACATTAAGAAGAGTGGTGACACCACTTGCCCTGTTGGGACAAGTGCAGATGGTAGTCAGGGCTCTAATTCACTCTTCTGAGATGGAAGAGCCACCAGCTCTTTTGCCTGACCAGAGATCCAGCAGGGTCTACCCTTGCTATTGACGTCAAGAAAGGCTGGAGCCAGCACCTCTCTCAATGGAACAACCACCCTCAGCCCCCAAGCAGCAGCTCTTTCTGGGTGGAACCCCAAGAATGGTTTCCCCTTCTGTGTCATTGCTCTCTTTGTAATTTTTGTGTTTTGTATACATTTGTATAATTCCTTAATGGATTTTGTTCATTAAATAAAGTAGAATTTGTGATTACATAAAATTTTACTCTGATAATTTTCAATGGTATATGGAGGTGCCATTAAGCACTTTAAGAGTATTGCACAACCATTTACTTGAAGAATATTTCCATCACAGAAACCTGGGCTATGTATCACTCACTTCTCATTCCTTCACCCCAGTCCCAGCAACCATTGTTTTTCTCTCTGTCTTTGGTACTTTACTTCATCTGGGATTTTCATGTGCCTGGTATCCTACATTATGGCCTTCTCTGTCTGGCTACAGAACATAGGAAAGATACAAAATATTTTTTTCCAATTTTTTTTTGTTAAAAAAAAAACATACAAAAAAAAACCATTTTATTACACCAAATGTTTCTGAAACAGCAATGATCATGGGAAGCCCCCAGATGAACTACTTTCATTATCTGGAATTGTGTTCCCTATCATAAGGATACCTTGAAAGGCAGAAACCAGGGAAATGTCTGGGTCCATGAGACACCTTCAAATTATTACATTTTCCTGCATAGGCCACGTTTAAACTATTTCAGTGAGCATATTAAAAAATTTTAACATTACATCTTAAATCTTCCCATTTTTTACTAACGAGTCAGGAAATAAAGTAAATAGTTCTTTAGGTTTAGGCAGACTATATTTATGTGTTAAAATAATGATTTAAATATCAATAAATGAAGACACATTCCTTCTTCCATGAAATAATCATCCATAACAGATGGTGTCCTGTTTCCATGCTTTTCCCTCTGGATTTAGCGTGTGCTTGCTTGCATGCACGTGTGTGCGCAAAGACAGGGCGGGTGGCAGGGAGACTTTTAGGGTTGGGTTCTTGTTCTACCTGATGTCCCTACAGTGGACAGGCACGGTTGCTTCTGTCCCCTTGGACATTCTCAGTGACAACACTAAAAGCACCATCTGTTGGACAACTGAGCCATTTCCAATTGTTTGACTCACATCATTAAATTAATAAGTACGTCTGTGTCATAAATCTCTGTTCTTTATGTTTGATTCCTATAAGCTCCATTTCTGGAACACACGTTAACCACCTATTAACCACACATGGAAGACATGCTGCAGGCTCCTCTATCTACTCTCTCTTTATCCAGAGCAGGCTTCCTTGGGAAAGGGGGAATCTGGAGTCTATTGATGAGTCCTGAAACCATAAGGAGAAGCCACTAGTGAGTCCATTGCTATTGGGAATGACCATACAGCAGGGAAGAGCTTTCGCACACCCCCTCATGTGTCATCCCCCACAAGCATCCTTACCCCATATCCTGGAACACACATCACCAAGGCCCTGTCCAGTGATACGCTCCAGCCACTCTAGCCTCTTGTGCTCTTTATCTCAGATTCTAACCTGAGCAACCACGCCATGCTCCAGGACAGCAGAAGAGTGCAGACCAGGCCACTCCTATCAGATTGCTCCCTGTACTTCCTGGCTAGACCACATCATCTCAGGGAAGAACCTCTAAGGACAGTGCAAGTCAGTGAGTTACAGACTTGTGTTCATCCAGATGTAGTTTTAGTGGCAACAGCAAGAGCAACTTGAAACTGTGTGAACAAGAGAGGCCCTTACAAAGCACATTGGCTGCTCATGGAAGCTGCAGGATGGAGAGAGGCTCTACCAAGGGTTTTGGCACTGGATATAGGTTGTCCACAGCCCTCAGGCTCCCCTAGCAAAGGCCCCATACCCCTGCCTGCCCCAACCTTGGTATCCCTCAAATTCACCTTGTGTGAGAGAGGAAGCTCTGCTTCCAGCTCAAGACACCATGTGAGAAAAAGGGGGAGATCCCTCTCTTCCCACAATGTTGGGTAAGGGGCATGCACATAATCTGAAGCTTCTTGAGAAGCCATGGTAGTAATCCCTACTTCTCTGCCACAAGATGGAGCTAACCAGACACAGAAGGTACATCTTCAGAGAGAGGACATCTGGGGCTCTCTCTGCAGGAAGAGAGATAAACACCAGTGAATGGGGACTCAGTGAGAAAAGAGAGCTCTGAGCACTAGGGGAAGGGCTGCCATGGGATGGGTCACTGTCCTATTGGTGAGGGGCACAGGCTCTGTGTAGATTTGTAGGGAGTGGTCAGGCTTCATCCTACCAACAGGTCCATAAAAAACCAAATTACGTCCAGAAAATACTTTCAACTCTGACCATCAAAAGGTTCCGGTGTCCTGGCAAGCAAGGAAGCCTAAGATGCTATGTACCAATGATTATGCGATAGGGTGAGATAGGAGACATTCGTGATGGAAGTGATGACAGCTCATTTGCCTGCTTTGGAGGGAAAGAGCCCCATCACAAGGCACCCCAGCATTTGTTCAAAAAACAGATGACAATTTAGGAAGCTCCAGACTGACAGTCTCCACACCGAGTATTGTCCATGTCCAGGACACAAGATCTGGGTGAGATCCTTACCCAGGGTTGCCTGGGTCTGATGGATGAGGACCAGTGTTGTGGGATCTCAACTGAGGGACAGGTCACCCATACTGGAGGTGATGAAGGCTTTCTGGAAAGACAATTGAGTCAGGGGGAGTCAGGCTTGCCAGGCAAAAGGGACAGAGGGTAAAGGCCCAGAGCCCATGGCAGAAGTGGGCTCACAGTGGATAATCTAAGCAGATAGAGTTAGGGATGACTGAGTGTCCTTTGAGAACATGAATCATGTCAGTCAAACTCTATAACAATTCCATGAGGAAGGTAGAAATGCCATCTCTGCTTGACGAATAAGGAAACCAAGGCTTTATGAAACTGTCCCTCTCTACACTCCACNCACAGTGAGGTAGAGGCAGGATTGGATCTCAGGCCTTGTCTACCTTTATTGGGCCCACCTGACAGGAAAGCTGCATTCCAGATGCTTCAAAAGGACTTCTCGACTCTGAGTTTACATGGAACTTTGTGCCTGCTACCCAGGGAGAAACCTCATCCTGCCCAGACAAAGGCTGGCTGGAACTGGGAAAGTCCTCAGTACCAAGACCTGCCATTGTCAGACAACAGACCCAGGCCACGCTCCAGAGTGGTACCACTGCCCCTGAGTTCAGTGAGGTCTCCAGGCCTGGGTGTTTATATGTGGAGCTTTGCACAACTCTGATTTCCACGTTGGGACCGTGTGAATGGAGCACAGAGTCCAGTGACAGAGAGAGAGCAGTTCCATTCCCTACTAAGCTTCTTTGAAGCTGGATGACCCCAGGCAGGGCTCTGAAGCTACAGACTCCATCCTGAAATTAGAGATAGTGATGGGTACAGTTACATAGGATGTAGAAAGAAATGACTCCTACAGTTCCTACCTGGTGCCTGGGAGCACATGGGGAGCCCAGAGGAAAGGCAGGTGTGTTGGTGACAGATTTACCCATGTATCAGTTCTTCCACTTGTTGATTCTGGCATCATATTTAAGAAACAGATGCTAAATCTAAGGTCAGGAAGATTTCTTCCTAGGCTTTCTTCTCTGAGGTTTATAGTTTTAGCTCTTAAATTTAGGTCTGTGACCCATCTGACATTCATTTTGAGTCTCATGTGAGGGGAGGTCCACCTTCATTCAGTCATTTATAATTTTATGTATCTGCATGTGCAAGAAGAGACACAGTTTAGTCACTGTAGCATCTTAGGTTGTCACTTGTAGGGTATTGTCAATAGATCCCAAAGAATATTTACAGTAAATAATCCATGAAGCAATTGTCTAAGATCCTGAAGGAAGAAGTCCTGAAGGAAGTTAATTAACTACTACCTTCTGCAGGAGTGGAGCTGTGTCTTTGATAAGAGTGCACACACCCCTCTGGTGGCCACAGGAGACATTGCAGGATTACCCCAGGGCTCCCTGACCTGTCTGCAAAAAAAAGCCACTTTCAACCTTGGACATCTTCAAGGATCCCAGAAAGATCAAAAACATTTCTGTAAAATTCAGTGTTTTGGAAGATGTCTTCGAGTAAGTTAATGAAAACATAGGCTTCTTCCCAAGTGACCTATTTTCAGAAGTATTTTCTGAGCAGCTGAGTCAGGCCCTGGGTCAAAGGATTGAAAGCAGAGAAAACAGTGCATGCCTCCCAAGAGCACAGCTTGCAGGTTGGAAAGTGTGGGGGAATAACTTCTAAGCCACAGCTCCATGTAACCGGTTGAAAGAAAACAGTAAATGGAAACAAGCCACACTTATTGATTCCTTTGCTTATATTAACCACAACACATTTTAGATAATTTGTAAACAATCTCTTAGCATAACTGTATCCTTTTTTCCCAGTTAGATAACATCAACCTATATTCCCAGTTAGTTTTTTACTTATTAGAACATGATAAGATATATGGAACCCAAAATGGTTCTACAAAAATCCTCACAGAACCAACAGATGGATTAAGTCAACCTTAAGGACACAGATTCAATATACAAAAATGAGTTTTATCTCTATACATGAATAACAAGTTATCACTGAGAGAAATTAAGAAAATAATGTTTAATTCATAATCACTCAAAAAGAATAAAATACTTACAAATTATTTTCATCAAGAAGGGAAAGGCCTGTATACTGAAAACCATAAATCATAATGAGGGAGTTTTGAGAATATAGAATTAAGTCTTTAGACATCCCATAATAATGGATCCCAAGAATATATGTAATCCAAAAGTACACACTGCAAAAAGCAATCTAAACATTCAGTTCAAACACCATCAACATTTAATAGCATTTCCAGAAATAAGAACAGCAATCATACAAAGTGAATAATACCATGGAAGACCTTGAATAGCCAAAGCCATCTGGAGAAAGAACAAAACTGGAGCTGTCATGCTTTCTGAATTCAAAGTGTATTACAAAGTTGTAGAAATCAAAACGGTATAGTATTGATATACAGAGAGACACACAGATGAATGGAACATAGTACAAAGCCCAGGAAGAAACTGACACATATGTAGTCAATTTATTCCCAAGAAAAGCTCCAAGAATAAAAAAAAAAAAAAATAGGGAAGCAGCAGTGTCCACATTAAGTGGTTCTGGAAACACTGGACAACCTCAAGTAAAGCAATGCAACTGAATGTATATACAACCCCATCCACAACAACAGAGTCAACACGTGACAAAGACTTCAA
>NW_019154216.1:311715-315156 GCF_002288905.1 Enhydra lutris kenyoni | reverse complement strand
TGACTGACCCAGTCAAGAACCATTTAAAACTATGGAGCACAAATTGCAATGAAGAAGGCAAACTCTCTCCACAGATGGCATGATACTTTATATGGAAAACCCAAAAGACCCAACCCCCAAACTACTAGAACACATTCAGCAATTCAGTAATGTGGCAGGATACAAAAATCAATGTACATAAAACAGTTGCTTTCTTATACACTAAAAATGAAAATACAGAAAGAGAAATTAGAAAATCGATTCCATTCACTATAGCACCAAGAACCATAAGATACCTGGGAATAAACTGAACTGAAGACGTTAAGGATCTGTACCCAAAGAACTACAGAACACTCATGAAAGAAATTGAAGAAGATGCGAAAAGATGGAAGAGTACTCCATGATCATGGATCTGAAAAATAAACATTGTTAAAGTGTCTATACTGCCTAGAACAATCTATACTTTTACTGCCATTCTGATCAAAATTCCACTGGTATTTTTCAAAGAGCTGGAGCAAACAATCCTAAAATTTGTATGGAATCACAAGAAACCACAAATTGCTAAGGAAATGTTGAAAAACAAAACTGAGGGCATCACTCTGCCTGATTTCAATCTTTACTACAAAGATGTGATCACCAAGACAGCATGGTACTGGCATAAAATCAGACACATAGACCAGTGGAACAGAGTAGAGAGCCCAGATATGGACCCCCAACTTTACGGTCACAAAATATTCAACAAATCAGGAAAAAATATCCAGTGGGGGGGGGAACATTCTCTTCAATAAATGGTGCTGGAAAAATTGGACAGCTATGTGTAAAAAAATGAAACTCAACCATTCTTTTACACCATCCATGAAGATAACCTCGAAATGGATAAAAGACCTCAACGTGAGGTAGGAATCCATCAGAATCTTGGAGGGAAACATAGGCAGTACCTCTTTGACATCGGCCACAGCAACTTCTTTCAAGACATGTCTCCAAAGACAAAGGAAACAAAAGTGAAAATGAATTTTGTGGTCTTCATCAAGATCAAAACCTTCTTCACAGCAAAGGAAACAGTCAACAAAACTATGAGGCAACCCACTGAATGGGAGAAGATATTCATAAATGACAATACACAGGGCTGATATCCAGGATCTATAAAAAACTCCTCAAACTAAACACACACAAAGCAGAAAATCATGTCAAAAAACGGGCAGAAGACATTAACATAAACTTCTCCAATGAAGACATATGAATGGCTAACAGACACATGAAAAAATGTTCATCACTAGCCATCAAGGAGATTTAAATCAAAACCACATTGAGATAGCACATTACACCAGTTAGAATGGCCAAAATTAGCAAGATAGGAAACAAGTGTTGGAGAGGATGTGGAGAAAGGGGAACCCTCTTACACTGTTGGTGGGAATGCAAGTTGGTGCAGCCTCTTTGGAGAAAAGTGTGGAGATTCCTCAAGAAATTAAAAACAGAGCTTCCCTATGACCTTGCAATTGCACTACTGGGTATTTACCCCAAAGATACAGATATAGTGAAAGGAAGGGCCATCTGTACCCTAGTGTTCATAGCAGCAATGTCCACAGTCGCCAAACTGTGTAAAGAACCAAGATGTCCTTCAACAGATGAATGGATAAGGAAGATGGGGTCCATATGTACTATGGAATCTTATGCCCCATCATAAAGGATGAATACCCAAACTTTGTATTAACATGGACAAGACTGGAAAAGATTATGCTGAGTGAAATAAGTCAAGAAGAGAGAGTCAATTATCATTTGGTTTCGCTTATTTGCCAAGCATAAGAAATAACACGGAGGACATGGGGGGATGGAGAGGAGAAGGG
This sequence comes from Enhydra lutris kenyoni, assembly GCF_002288905.1. NCBI lineage: Eukaryota > Metazoa > Chordata > Mammalia > Carnivora > Mustelidae > Enhydra > Enhydra lutris. Next base: position 313,333 of record NW_019154216.1, on the reverse strand, counting down.
AGTTGAGGGAAATTAGAAGGGGAGATGAACCATGAGAGACTGTGGACTCTGAGAAAACAATCTGAGGGTTTTGGAGGGGAGGGGTGTGGGAGGTTGGGTGAGGCTGGTGGTGGGTATTATGGAGGGCACGCATTACTTGGAGCACGGGGTGTGGTGCATAAACAATGAATTATGGAACACTGAAAAGAAATTAAAAAGATACATAAAATTGAAAAAAAAAACATAAAAATAAAATAAAATAAAAAAACACTATGGAGCACCGAGGTGTCAGAATAGATGTATCTTGGGCACCTGGTTAGCTCAGTGGGTTAAACTAAAACCCAGTAGTGCTTTGAGACACATGTAGAACTTCACTACCTTGCAATTTCGAAGCAACAAACACTGTATTTCTCACTAATACCTAAAAGGCCTCTACTCTTCCTTGCAGTGGAACATTTGCTTCAGCCAGAGAAAGAAAAAAAAAGATGAGGGGGCTGCAGCTTCCTGATTCTGGAAGTCTGCCTTGTCTAAGCCCTGGAACTTTGAGTCTTTGCCAGACTCTGCGCCTCTGTTGAGAACTGAGAGGTCCCATCACAGTTTGCTGAGATGCCCAATGGCTATCTCTGATTTTATCTCTCATGGACCCTTCTCATTGATATCCCTTCTTGAATAGCTTTCCTGAGGCACAGGGACCTTCATCTAAATTTCTGTATGCAGGAAAATAAAACCATTTAATTACAGACAAAGCAAGGAAATAAACAAACAACAAAAACAACAAAACAAAACAAAAAAGCCTGCAACCTACAATCATCTACCACAACCAAAATACCACGTGGCTGGGATAAAATACTTCAATTTAGTCAATCATAGAATTGAAAAACACATATGAACCTAATGCTACCTCTACAAATCACCACAGTGAGAGCGCCAAAGCCCAAATTACTTATCCTTAAACCACCAAGGCTTTCCATGTGCATACTTTGCTCTCCTAAATTCCATTCTTTTGGTTTTATTTTTCAGTATTTCTGGCTGATACATTTGATATTGGGGTTTAACAAAGCCATTGCAAAATTACTATTGTCCTTCCCTTACCCTGGTGTAATCTGAAGAAGCTGAGGAAAAAAAAAATAGTCAAGGCCTCAAAATAGGGACTAAAATAATAATAGGTATCTAGTTGACAAGAATGGCTCTCAATAGGTGAGTCAAATGCCCCTGCTAATCCTGAATCTCAGACCTAAGCAGATTTACCATCCCGATTATGGACAATACAAAGGACTGGAGGAAAACATGTGCTTCTTAAAGACAAGATTAGTAGCAAAAGAGAAAAGAGTGAAATTAGTTCAAGTATGTAGTTATTCTTCCCCAAGTAATCAGTTATGTAAACTTCACTTTTACTAGGGTGGAATGAATGATGAAGTAGAGGAAAGCCAGAATATATGAAGGGAAGATAACCTCCTCTTGGAAGCCTGGAGTGGGAAATGGCATTCCCCTCCAGACAGAAAGGTCAATAACATGCCCCATGTTAAATAACTCACATATGGAAATCACGGATGTCTGGTTCAAAGATTCCTGCTGTATTCACAGTGACGTGCTATCTTTGTAACTTCACAACTCAGTCTGGTAGACTTATTAGAATTAT
>NW_019154216.1:266842-311615 GCF_002288905.1 Enhydra lutris kenyoni | reverse complement strand
AAGAGAAAAGAGTGAAATTAGTTCAAGTATGTAGTTATTCTTCCCCAAGTAATCAGTTATGTAAACTTCACTTTTACTAGGGTGGAATGAATGATGAAGTAGAGGAAAGCCAGAATATATGAAGGGAAGATAACCTCCTCTTGGAAGCCTGGAGTGGGAAATGGCATTCCCCTCCAGACAGAAAGGTCAATAACATGCCCAATGTTAAATAACTCACATATGGAAATCACGGATGTCTGGTTCAAAGATTCCTGCTGTATTCACAGTGACGTGCTATCTTTGTAACTTCACAACTCAGTCTGGTAGACTTATTAGAATTATTAGTTGTCATGCTGTGGTAATGGGATTACATTTCAAGTATGAAATTCAATGTGTCTATATCTCAAGAAAAGCCTTGCTAAGATTATGTCATTCCTGTAATAGAGTGCTCTGGGGCCACTGGCATATTTTTATCTAAGAGGCAGAATTATCCATGTAATTATTTTATCATGTGTTTTTGCTCATGTCATTGACTGACAATTAAAATCACTTTACTGGGTTTTGGGCAACATACTCAAGTTTTTTTAAAATGATGGAAATGATCTGCAATTACAGCATTTGTTATTCAAAAGTATTTTTTAAGGAGTCACCAATTCTAAAAATTTTGAAATATATCTTTATTTTTTAAAAAATATCATTAATGTATTGATCTTATAATAACAACACCTAAAACTTTGAAAAAGTGTTTCATACACATCAATTTCACTTAAGATTCTCAACATTCTAGAACATAAGTATTATCGTTCTCTTTCTCAGGGATGGAAACTAAAGTTAAAGGTGATGAGTGGCTCTCCAGGGTCATAGACTTAAGAAAGAGCATAAGGCTTGAATAGAGACTGTTATGGCTTCTAGGTTAGTATTTATTTTATGACATGGGCTTCCTCTGGCCGGAGGCAAAGAGGAACTCACATTATGGTTATTGCAGAAAACTATAATGTCCACTCATTACCTCAAGGATCATTGAAAACAAGATGAAGGAATGATGTGGGCTTTCAAATCTTCATGTGAAAAGAAGAAGTTCCAGATATGGAAATCTGTCTTCCCTATAGCACTACACTAGTAGCAATAGAGACAGGGAGATTGCATCCCTGCGTGAGATAAGAAAGCCCTCTTGAAAGGACTTTTCATCCCTGATGATATTGATTCTGCTTCTCGTGCCGTCTTTGAGGCTTGACCTCTACAGACATTTTGTTTATTTATGTAAAAGGATAATAATGACATTTTTCTTGGGTTATGATTGGTAGTTTCTTCTTTCATCAAACCTATTTTCTGCAGTCTTCTGCAGAAAGCATGAGGCTATGAAAATTTCTAGAGCCCAGAAGAAAAGGTTTAGAGGAGGATTGATCTTTCTTTTCCTCCTTCTTTCTCCTGGATCTATTCTCTTTTGTCTCTCAATAAGGTCTTCTCTCACTTTCTTCATTGAATGAATAAGGAACAAGCCAATGAATAAATGAGACTATAGAATGGAATAGGAAGAAAGCAAATGGGAAATAAAGTTATTCTAGAAATGGAGCTGGAACCCTAGGTATTAGGAAGAATGGAAATCTGTACACATAAAAGGTGTAAATCAGATAGATCAATGCAAAGTATTGAAAGTCTCCATGAAAAATAATAGCACCTGCACTCCTCATTGTTATTTTATATATATATATAACATGAAATGGTATGCTTGCCTACACTGTCATTCCTAGTTATATATATATATAAATATAAATATATATATATTTATATTTATATATATTTAATTAATATATATTTAAATATATATATATTTATATTTATATATATAAATATATATATATTTATATTTATATATATATATAGTTATAGTTATATCTCCACAATAATAACTAGAAATGACAATGTAGGCATATAATATCTGGAAATGACAATGTAGGCAAGCATACCATGTCATGTTTATATTACCATGCCAATGATTTCAATTAACACCTTATCTAGGTGTTAAAGGCTAAACACTTAGCCTTCACATCATTGTTAAACACAAAAAGTGAAGAGAAGGGTGATTATTTCCTCCCTAGTGTTGGCTATTCTCACTCTGTCTTATTCAGCACATTGTTTTCTTCTCAGGAGACAGGTTATACACATGATCTGCATTAAAAATTTAGCAAATGAAATGAGATTTCCTCTCAACCCCTATCAGTGTTATTCGGAGTATATTTGAAAGCATATCCTTTAATAATTTAATATTCCATTCTCTATAGTTTTATTACTTTGCACTTGAATCCAGTCTTGGTAGTCAAGACAAAGGCATACAATGAAACAGTATCTCACTATATATGTGGAAAAATCTGTTAGTGTATAGATACACACACATATAAACACACACATACACATGCACATATTTTCTATACACTGCCAAGGCATTCATTAGAAAAACATGGAGGAGAGTAATGAGATCCAGACCCAGATTTAGGTGGAATTAGACCTCAGCTACATATGCACTACTATTTTTTTTTATTTTTTATTTATTTATTTGACAGAGAAATCACAAACAGGCAGAGAGGCAGGCAGAGAGAGAGGAAAGGAAGCAGGCTCCTCGCCAAGCAGAGAGCCCGATGTGGGGCTCGATCCCAGGACCCCGAGATCATGACCTGAGCCGAAGGCAGAGGCTTAACCCACTGAGCCACCCAGGTGCCCCTTCACTACTATTTTTAGTGGAGCTCCACATATAATACATTTATGTACCCATCGTTAACCACAGATTACCTTCCTATAGAACAAGCTTCCCAATATTTTTCACTTTCTAAATCCTATCTATCTTCATAATCTAACAATGGTTATTGATAATCCATGAGACTGTTCTAGACTAATCCAGAGACATGTCTTTCTTTTCTAAACTTACAGCACTTCTAGTTACTATCAGAATCAATCCTTTGCAAATGATACCATGTACCAGGCACATTCTTGTGATACTGTGGATCTTTCTTTCAGATATCGTTCTATTTCATTTATTTTGTATAAATTGAAGCTTATTGATTTCTTCCTATGTATATTAGTCTCTGCATATGATCCATGGCTAAAAGCCAAGTGTCATGTCATGAGTAATAGTTCTAGAATGATATTTTCTAAAGTTTCATGTGGTACTGAACTTTACATTTTACACATTAGGGAAAAGGAAAGAAAACAAACATTAATAATGCAGAAAAATAGACTGAGGCAAGAGAATAAAGGTATGTGGTAGATAAGATTCAAATATCATGTAAATGCAGCACTCAGGAGAGTACAGCATTGAGCTAAGAATGTATGAAGGGAATGGAGGCAATAATGGGTCCCAGAGAGTCAAGAATTGAGCCTCAGCGAGAATATTCTTAGCAGAATAATAGGGACACAAGAGTGCCAACAGTTCTAGAAGAAAAACATGGTTGAATGAATCTCTGCCCCTCAGAAACTGTAAGTGATGAAAACATTTAGCTAAACTTTCAATTTGCACATACCATTCGGTGATTGATTTCTGTTTTTTTCCCTACTCACTTTTTCTCTCCTTTATGTTAAGACCATTTGCAAAACGTGACTATTTTCTACTCAATATAGCATATTTCCTAGACACACTGAGTACTGCAGGCTCAGACGTTTACAGTAGGATTTTCCTCAAGCAACTCGAAGCTTATGGTTCCAGAGGTTTGCCTTAATTATCTATAACTCTAAAGTGAAGTTCTTGTGATAACTATTTTTAGTCACCTGTTACAGATTAAATATTTGTGCCTCTCAAAAATTCATGTTAAAATCCTAATTCCAGTAAGATGGTATTTGGAGTTGGGGCCTTTGGAGATAATTTGATTGGAGGTATTTCCTTCATGTGACACTACTCCTCTAAAATCATAGATATTATCCAACCTATGGCTGTGGATATCTGGTAGAAGAACATGCTGGTATCATCCATATTTTACAGAGAAGACCATCCCTGTCAGGCACAATGGTTTATCTAGGGTCAAAAACAGGTAAAAATAGAGAGTTCTGTCTGAATCAGATGTGTTTCCAAGTTGGGGCCCAGCCTACACCCAGATCTTTACTGGGGACCTGTGGAGAGGGGTGTGTTGGTGTCACCATGTACAGATGTGAACTTGCTTGCAGAAAAGGGATGAGGAGATGGCAAACCAGAGCACTGTTTGCTTAGGTGTCAAACCAGGAGTCGACTCCAGTAGGGGATCCCAGGCAGTGATGTCACTTCTGGGACCACAGACCCCAACAGAACTTGGAACCCCTGCAACCAGGCACCCACATTCTAGTGTAGTCCAGTGTCATAGTTACTTGACGAGAGACATTTGGTATGGAAAGATGTTCTCTTGCTGCTTGCCTACTTTCCGGAGCTCTGGCTTCCAGAAACCCCAAGGGAATGCCTTTTACACATGCTGCAGACATTGGCCCAAAACCTCACCCCCAATACCTTAAGGCATTTGGCAGGAGGTGCCATAAGGTACTTAATATTGAGCAGACTAGGTGGTGACCACCCCTATGAACCATCCAGGGGCAGCCCCATCCCTTCCTCTTGAGTTTTAGGGGAAGATGAATATGTGGGGTTTCCCGACCAAGGGCTGTAGTAGGTTGAGCACAGTGGATACACTGGTGATCCCTTCTTGTTCACACCAATGTCACGGTGGTAAGGGTGGAAAGAGGATTCCTGAGGTGCCTCTTACCTGTGCCACAGTCCATCCGAGATCCTGAAGCTGTGCCACGTTTCTATCCTTGATGGAGGTGTGTGAATCCTGGGGTATGGTGTGTCTGGAATGGAGTGCCATTGGTCTGAAGACCAGCAAAGGCATCCAGACAGGGTTCTGAGGCCTCCGGCCTGGCTGCCAGACACTGTCTTTACAGACCTCTAGAAAGGAGATGGGGCAGAATCTGAATGATGAGATCTCCATCTATACCTCCTTGAAGGAAAATAAGGTGCCTCACACTGCCAACAGAGTCCAGCATCAGTTTGAGATGAGTGCAGGTGTTGGTGGGATTCAACTCCAAGGGCTCCAATGCAGAACAAAGGAACCCACATCCTAGAAGCTAGCCTGGGCTACTAGGGTCCTGTACTCACATGCATCTCCATCCCATCTCTTCTGCAAAATTGCCCTCATGGTCCTGCCCACGCCTTGGACAGAAGCAGAGTCATTGTCCAGTTATTTATAAGAATAACATTAAAGAGACTTTAAACCATGCCTAATCTTATTTATCTAGAGTTCTTTTGCCCTGTGCTATGCATTTTCCCAACTCATGCACCCAGGTGTCCCCATTGGCCCAACAGCTCTCCCCCAATTTCTGCAAGTCTTGCAAGTGATCATGGTAAATTGGGAGACTTTTATCCATAGGGACCTTCAGCCCATGGTACTATTTCTCTTGCTCTGCCCTTTTGTTTTGATAGCACACATCTTTGGGGTCCTTCCAGGGCCATGATCAGGGGCTCCAGTGTGCTGCACCCCATTCCTGAAGGCCGGTCACTTATCACAGTCATTGAGTGCTTTACTGATGCAGGACTTTGATGTGATCCCCTTCTGTTGCCAACGCACAGTGCTGCATCCAACATCCTTCACGCCCTAATAACATAAGACCTCTCACCTAAAACATTTCTGTGTTCTTGTCTCAAGAATGGGATATGTTATCAGAAATCACAGGATTCATGTCATTCATGCAAGGTGTTGCTATCAGTACTGAGCTCACAAAGTGACCTGAGATACTATCAGTTCAGACACCGTTTACTTCAATTCTTTATATGGCTGTCGAGAAACTTTTTTCTTTTTTCCTTGAAGGTTTATTAATTGATTGGTTGATTGATGGATTTAAGAGAGAGATGCAGGGGTAGAGTGGGGAGAAGCAGAGGGAGAGACATAATCCTCAAGCAGACACTGCCCTATGGGCACGGCCCTACGAGGAGCACAGTCCCAGAACATTAAGAATATGACCTGAACCAAAACCAAGAGCCTTATATTTAACCCAAGGAAACACTGAGTCACCATATTCTTTTTAGGACTGTGGGCTCTCTTGTCCCACCTCTTGCCATATGTCACTGAGATCTGGGGGGTCATTCTGCACTCCAACACCCAATTCTCCTGGTGGCTATAGCACTGACTCATGTCTCCTCTGATTCACCTCCTGGTAAAAATGGCTCAATCAGAAAGAGAAATGAGACCTCCGTGCATTTACCAACCAGGCCAACATGCTGGAGACAGAAATAGAACACCTGGCACCTGGGGCACCTGGATGGCTCAGTGGGTTGAGCCTCTGCCTTCGGCTCAGGTCATGATCTCAGGGCCCTGGGATCGAGTCCCACATCGGGCTCTATGCTCAGCAGGGAGACTTGCTTCCTCCTCTTTCTCTGCCTGCCTCTCTGCCTGCTTCTGATCTCTCTCTGTCAAATAAATTTTTAAAAATTAGAAAAAAAAAAAAGAAGAAGAACACCTGGCACCTGCCTTCATAATAAGAGATCTAAACTCTGTCTACATGTTCCTGGGTCATACCAAGGCTTTACCACCACCCAAGAGGGGCTGGACCTCCTATTTGAAAGGTGAGCAACCTGCCCCTAATTGCCAAGTGCGATTTGACCAATGCTTCGTTTTTAGACTTTGGCATGTCTCCAAAGTTCCCCAAGCCTCAGTTTGCTCCTAACTTGGGCAGAGTTATTATAGGCACTCAGTGGGGACTTGTAGGGAAAGTTCACCTGGGTTCCTGCTCCTGTGGAACAGTCTGCTAGAGGGCCTGTGGTCACGCTATTTGAGCATTCTCCTGCTCCTCATGATGAAGCCTCTGCCTCATCCCTCACTATCACTATGGTCTTGATCTGGGCTGTTTTGCCATTGAAAGGGAGATCTGAGACTCCATCTGGGGTCTGTGTCTGGGTGAATCCAGAGCAGGCATCCCTCAGTGTGAGCAGAGGGCCAGGGCCACTCAGATATCTGTGATGGGCTCGTTGGGGTCCTTTCATTCATCAAGCATTCAGGAATCCCCACTCAGTGAAGGAGTTTATATAGGAGCAGAATATGATCCGTACACAGAACAGACCGCACCTCAGGGCTGCAGACTAGTTGGGGCTCAGACGATGTGAGGTAGCATCCACAGGACATTTCATGTGATGGCCCTTGGCCTCTAGATATGTGTGCATTTTCTCCATCTATAAGGAGGTCAGCAGAGCCCAGGGGAAGTGGAACGTGTGAGTAAGCTTCAGCTGATAAAGGAGTGCCTTCCCTCTCCAGCGTAGCAAGGTACTGTGAATTAGAGGGCCTGCTGGAAATTCACCCACACATCTGTTATTCCTGCTTTAGGGTAAATGTCTGAGAGCTTTTTCTGGAAAATGGGAAGGTGTCCTGTGTTGATGTGGTTGGTGTGTGACAAGTGTGGAAAAGCATAGTGGGATGGAGGACAGCTTCAAACCCTAAGAGGATCATTCTTCACCCCTGCCCCTTCCCAGCCCTATCTCTACTCCAAATCCAGGACCCTGAGCTGAGGATTTAGGAGCCATCACATGGCAATCTGTTAGAACCTGGACACTTAGTGCTCAGAGAGTGCTCAGGAGACCCAGTAAGAGGTCAGGGACCACACAACACACATCCTGTGGGATTAGTGTCAATGGAAGAAGACCCATTCATGGCACCTAGTAAATAAGGCAGCACCTGGGCACAGGAGGTAACGTTTTGGTATTGTGGGGTCTTGGGAAGACCTGGCTAGAGATAGAGTAGCTTTGTTCCCTCCTTGGTTGGATCTTTACAGTGGTGTGTGCAGTGAGGGTAAAAAAGAGGCCAGACTCCACCCCTCCCTGGGCACATGTAGTTGAATTCAAGTGGCAAGTGAGCAAGGAGACAGACTGAGGAGTGTGTCCCATTCCCCTAAGAAGAACAGAAATGCTCATACCATTGATCAAGGACTCCCACTCATAACACCTTTTTGCCAGCCTGCCATCTGTGACCAGGCCTGTCTTGGGAAGGACTGACAGATAACAGGTGGAGAAGGAGTAGGACTTGTCTCTGAAAGGATCTGGAAATCCAGGGGCCCAGATTCCCACAAAGTTTCCCTGAGATATTGGTTTGGATTGGTGCCCTGTCCTTTGACGTCTCTGCCTACCTGTCTGGCCTCAGGGCTATCTATTCCATCTTGAGCACATGGATGGAACAATATTTTGGAGATTTTTTCCAGCCCACATAATTTCCCAGCCTGTATATGCTGCTGGCATACATGGGGCTCAATATGCCAGGCCTGGAGTGCCTTGCCCAACTTCTGCTCTCACAGCTGCAACAACTTGAGCCCAGGAAGCGAGAGTCTGGGGGTGAGGAGGTATGGTGGTGACTGATGTGGGCCTGAAGAGGAGACAGCGTGGGCCACACTGAGTAAGCATCCACAGATTGTTATTGGTCTGAGAGCAGAGAGTAGTCTCAGAATCCTGTCCCCATGGGCTTCAGTTGGAGAGACATTCCAAGGATTGTGTCTTGAATGCAGACCACATTCAGTGATAGGAAGTTTCTTTTATGTATGAGGCAAAAGGGAAGTCAGTCGTGCTGATGATATTTTCTCTTCTTGGATATACAGCACCAGCCCTAGAGCAAGATCCTGATCCACCTCAGGAACCCATCCCAACCCCCACTCTGGCACCCACTGCACCTTTGGAGCCTGAGCTGGCCCACCCCATCCCTGCTGCTGTGGTTCACCAGTCAGGAAGAGCAGTGACATCACCTGTTCTGGTGGGGCTAGTGTGGGTGGTAGTCGGAGCTCTAATTCACGCTTTTGAGTTGGAAGAGCCAGTGGCCCCTTTACCTGACCTGGAGGTCCAGCAGGGTCCTGCCCCTGCTCCTGGAGTTCCTGAACGGCCTGAACCACCACCTGCCTCAGTAGAGAAACCAGCCTCAGCCCCTGAGCAGCAGCTGGTGCAGGCTGTAGCCCCAAACAATGCCTCCCCCTCCCCGTCATTGACTTCTTTGTAATATTTGTGTTTCGTATACACCTGTATAATGACTTAATAGATTTTGTTCATTAAATAAAGTAGAATTTGAGTTTACATAAAATTTTACTCAGATCCTTTTCAATGTTATATCAACGTCTCATTAGGTACATTCAGACTTTGGCACAACCATTTAGTTCTACATCATTTCCATCACAGAGACACCTGTGCTACTAATCACTCACTGATCATTCCCTCTCCCCAGTCCCTGAAACCACTGCTCTTCTCTCTGTCTCTGGTACGTACTTTACTTGTCTTGGATTTTCATGTGCCTGGAATCCTATAACATGTCCTTCTCTGTCTGTCTGCAGAACGTAAGTGTGATTCACATTTTTTTAATTATGCAAATAACATTTTATTACACAGGAATGCTCCTGAAAGAACAAAGATCATGGGAAGCTCCAAAATGAGCTATTTTCATTATTTGTGATAGGGTTCCCTTTCAAAAGGATGTCTTGAAAAGCAGAAACCACAAGAGAAATGTCTGGGTCCATGAGCCACCTTTCAATTCTTTCATTTTCTTGGATAGACTATGTTTAAACTATTAAATGGGCATATTATAAAATATTAAAATCATATCTTAAATATTAGCATTTATTCTAAGTTAGGTAATGAAGTAAATAGTTCTTTAGGTTTTATCCAGACTATATTTATTTAGTAAACAATGGTTTAAATATGAAAAAAGAAGACACGTTTCTTCTACCAAGAAATAATCGCCCATAACACACGGTGTCCGTCTTCTCTGCCTTTCCCTCTAAGTGTAGTGTGTGTGTGTGTGTGTGTGTGTGTGTGTGTGTGTGTATGTGTGTGTGTGCGCACGGGCACACACATGTGTGTGTCAGAGTGGGGCAGGAAAGTTTCCAGGGCTGTGCTCTTGTTCTACATGATGTCCCCACAGTGGACAGGCACTGTCACTGCTGTCCCCTTGGGCATTCACAGTGACAACACTCAGCAGCCCCATCTGTTGAACAACTAAGCCATTTCCAATTATTTGACTCTCATAATGTAAGTGATAAGCATGTTGGTGCCATAAATCTCTGTTTCTTTAGGAATGATTCCTATAAATACCAATACTAGAACACACGTTAATTACATTTTGGGGGGACTGGATGCTGGCTCCTCTATCCTCTATTTATTAAGGTGAAGCCTTGCTTTGGAAAGGAGGAATCCCAGATTCTATAGATGAGACCTGAAATCATGAGGAGGACAAGCCACCAGTGATGCCATCGGGGTAGTTGGAGTGATCATAAAGAATGGAAGAGCCTGCCCACAACCCCCTCTCATATGTCCTCTCCCACAAGCTTCCCTGCCTTGTGTCCTGGAACAACGTCACCCATGCCCTGTCTCGTGATACTCTCCAGCCACCCCAGACCCTCGTGCTCCTTAACTCAGATGCTAACTAGAGCAACCAGACCCTGCTTCATGCCAGCAGAGGGGTGAAGGCCAGGCTACTCCTCTCAGCTTGCTCCCTGCCATTCCTGGCTGAACACCATCCTCTCTGGGAGGAATCTCTAAAGAGAGTGCAGGTCAGTGGGTTACAGACAAGTGTTCATCCAGATGTAGTTTTAGTGGCAACAGCAAGAACTCCTTGAACTTGTGTGAGCAAGACAGGCCTTTTCAAAGCATGTTGGCTGCTCATGGAAGCTGCAGGATGGACAGAGCCTCGACCAGGGGCATTGACACTGGACACAGCTCATCCACACCCCTCAGGAAGCTCTAGCAGTGACCCCCTGACCCTGTCAACCCAAACCATGGTAGCCCTCCAGTTAAGCTTGTATGAGAGAGGGAGTTGGGCTTCCTGCTGAGAACCCTGTCCTCCCCCAAAGTCGGTAAGAGGGAGTCCACTTGATCTGATGCTTTCATAGAGGTCGTTGTCAGTAATTCTGGTCTTCTCTGCCATAAAGTGGAGCTAACCAGGCAGAGAAAAAAGATCCTCAGGGAGAGGACATTTGGGGTTCTCCCTGCAGGAAGAGAGAGAAAAACCAGTGAGTGGGACTCAGTGAGAAAGGAGAGCTCTGAGCCCTAAGGGAAGGGCTGCCATGGGCGAGGTGCTGCTATACTGGTCAGTGGCACAGGCTTTGTGTTGGCTTATAGGGAGTGGCCAGGCTTCCTCCTACCAATAGGTCCATCAAAAACCAAAATTACAACCATAAATGACTTTCAACTCCAACCACGGAAAGGCAGAGGGACCCAGGCAGCTAAGGAGGCCTAAGATTCTTTGTACCAATGATGACACGGTGGGGGAAAAGTGGGACAGGCTAATAGAACTGTGGGCAGCTAATTTAGATGCTTTGGAGAGAAAGAGCCCCTCAAAAGGCACCCCAATGTTTGTTCCAAAAACAGGTGACAGTTCAGGGGGCTCCAGGCTGCCAGTCTCCACAGTGAGGATTGTCCATGTCCAGGACAGAAGCTCTGGGTGACATCCTGCCCCAGGGCTGGCCAGGGTCTGATGGATGAGCCCCAGTATTGTGGGATCCCTTACTGGAGGGGATGAAGGCTTTCTGGAAGGACAACAGAGTCAGGGAAGCCTGGATTGGCAGGCTGAATGGACACAGTAAGTCAGAGGCCCAGAGCCCATGACAGGAATGTGCTCCCTGTGGGCTAATTTTAGCAGGTAAAGCTAAGGATTACTGAGTATCATTTTAGGGCATGAATTACGTCAGTCAATCCCCCTAATAATTCCATGTGGACGGTAGAAATGCTGCCTCTGTTTGATGAAGAAGGAAACCAAGGCTTTAAGAAAATGCACCATTCCATGATCCACATTGTGTCACATGCAGGATCTGAACCCAGGTCTTGCCAGCGTTGTGGGTCCAGCCTCACAAGAAGGTTGCATCCAGATGCTTCAGAAGAGACTTCTCAACTCTGAGGTTACATGAGCCTTTTTTACCAGGAAGAAACCTCCTCCTACCCAGACAAAGGCTGGCTGTTAGTCAGAGAGTCCTCAATGCCAAGCCACAGCATCATCAGACAAGAGACCCAGGACAAGCCCCAGTCAGAGGTGGCACCACTGCCCCTTGAATTCAATGAGGTCTCCAGGCCTCACGGTTGGATGTGCTTTGTGCACATCTGAGTTCCAGCAGTGAGCCGTGTGGATGGAACACAGTGTCCAATGGCAGAGAGACAGCAATTCTAGCCCCTGCTCAGCCTCTTTTTAGCTCGGAGACCCCAAGCAGGGCTCTGAAGCTACAGACCCCATCCTTTAATTGGAGAATATAATGAGTACTGCTACGTGGGATGTAGAAAGAAATGACTCATACAGTTCCTGCCTGGTGACTGGGAGCATGTATAGAGTCCAGAGGAAAGGCATCTGTGTCAGTGACCAATTTACCCATGTATCTGGTCTTCCACTTGTTGATTCTGTTGTCATCTTTAAGAAACAGATGCCAAAGCTTAGGTCAGGAAGATTTCTTCATAGGCTTTCTTCTCTGAGGTTTATAGTCTTAGCTCTTGAATTTAGATCCGTGACCCATTTGGGGTTCATTTTCTGTCTCCTCTGAGGGGAGGGTCCACGGGCCTTCATTCAGTCATTTATAATTTTATGTATTGGTATGTGCAAGAACAGATGAGCTTTAGTCACTGTAGTACCTTAGGTTGTCCCTTGTAGAGAGTTGTCAATAGATCCACAAGAATCTGTAGAATAATATTTATTCCATCCTTGAAAAAATTCGCTGAGGTTATAAAGGAAGTCCAAAAGGAGGTTAACTGCTATCTTTTGCAGGGGTGGAGCAATGTCCTTGTTAAGACTACACACCCTCCTCTGGTGGCCACAGGTGACATTGCAGGAATTCCCTGAACTGTCTGCAAAACAAGCCACAGTCAATGTTGGGCATCTTCAAGGATTCACAGAGAGATCAAAACAGTTCCATAAAAGTCAAGGTTTTGGAATGTGTCTTCTAGGAAATTTGTGGAAAATGGGCTTTTTCTCAAATGCACTATTTCGAGAAATATTTTCTGAGTAGCTGAGTCAGGCCCTGGATTCCAGGATAGAATTCTCCAGGGAGAATGGTGGATGCTTCTCAAAAGGCACATGGTGTACGGTGGGATAGTGTGGGAAATAATTGGTCCATACCACAGCTCTGTATATTTGGTTGAAAGAAAGCAGTAAAAGAAAATAAGCCATACTTATGGATTCCTTGGCTTACACTAACCATAAAACATTTTAGACAATTTGAAACTATCACTCAGCATATCTGTATCCTCTTTTCCCAGTTAGATGACATCAACTTATATTCCCAGCTTATTTTTTACTTATTAGGAGAAGATGGTGTCATATATTGAAATCTTAATGACTCTACAAAAATCCTTGTAGAACTAATAGATGGATTAAGTCCTGATCTTAAGGACACAGATTCTATATACAAAAATTAGTCTCATCTCTATAAACAAATAACATGCTATCAAGGACAAAAATTAAGAAAACTATTTGTAATTGATAATCACTCAAAAAGAACAAAATACATAGGAATTATTTTCACCTGGAGGTGAAAGACCTGCATACTGAAAATTAAATCATTAATGAAAGAATTTGAAGAAGACAGAGCTCAGTCTGGATACATCCCTTGCTAATGGAGCCTTAGAATATATGTAATGCAAAGGTCCACATTGCATGAACAATCTAAATATTCAGTGTAAACCCCATCAAGATACAATAGCATTTTTAGAAGTAAAACCAATAATCCTACAGAGTGAATACTACTACCACAAAAGTCCCTGAATAGCCAAATCCATCTGGAGAAAAAACAAACCTGGAGGCATCATGCTTTCTGAATTCAAAGTGTATTATAAAGTTTTAGAAATGAAAATCGTATGGTATAGACATGCAGACAGACACACAGATCAATGGAACACAGTAGAAAACCCAGGAAAAAAAACACACATATGTAGTCAATTGATTTCCAACAAAAGCTCCAAGAATATAAAATAGGCAAGCAACAGTCTTCATGATAAGTGCTTTGGAAACACTAGGCAACCTCAAGTAAAGCAATGCAACTGAATGTCTATCCCACCCAATCCACAACAACGAAGTTACAATGTGGCAAGGACCTCAACAAAACAGCTACACCCATAAAATACCTAGCTGGAAATTGGGAAGAATGTTACTAACAACTCTGCCTTTTTATAATAAGCTCCATGACCAAAATTTGATCTCCAGATTCTGTGATCTAGAGTCAGATGCTGTGCTGACTGAGCCAGTCAAGAACCTATTAAAACTATGCAGCACAGAGGTGTCATAAGAGATCTATTCACTCATCCCCTTAACACAATTTTTTTGGAAGAATGTTTCCTGAGCTCCTTCTTGACACTGATTTTTGGATTTGACATCAGAAGCAAAAGCTACAATGAAAAACATTCAAAAGACAACATACTGAAGAGGAGAAAATATTTGCAAAGTACCTAACTGATAAATGTCTCATATCCATAATATTGAAGAACTCATACAACTCAATAACACAAAAGCAGATAGCAGTTACAAGATCAGCAGAGTTCAGACTAGATATTTTTCCAAAGAAAACACACAGAGGGCCAACAAATACACGAATAGATGTTCACCACCACTTATCACCAGGGAAATACAAATCAGAGCCCCAAATGAGGTCAAGTGTCACCTGTAAGAATGACTAGTATCCAGAAGACCAAACAAGAATTTTGGCCAAAATGTGGAGGAAAGGGAACTGTGCTCTATTGGGCTCTAATGGGTTGGTAAACAGGCTCTGTTGGTAGAACTGTAAATGGGTGCATCTACTATGGAAAACAGTGTCAAGTTTTCTCAAAAAATTCAGCATAGGGGTACCCGGATGATGCAATCATAAGAGTGAGTGACCCTTGATCTGAGGTTCATGAGGTTGGGCCCCACATTGGGGGGTAAAGAGTACTTTAAAATGGATATAGAACAACCATACGATCCAACAATTCTCCTTTTATGTTTTAGAATGAAGGCAATTCTTCTCTCTTCTACAATGAAGGTGTATAGGGGTGCCTGGGTGGCTCAGTCATTAAGCATCTGACTTTCGCTCAGGTCTTGATCCCAGTGTCCCAGGATTGAGTCCCACATTGGGTTCCCTGCTCAGTGGAGAGTCTGCTTCTCCCTCTCCCACTCCCCCTGCTTGTGCTCTCTCTCTCTCTCTCTCTCTCTCTCTCTCTGTGTCCTTCTCTCTGTCAAATAAATAAATTAAATCTAAAACAAATAAATAAAATAAAATGAAGGCATGTATTTTGATGTGCCCCGCTGTTTCATTCCAGCACTGAGAGTCTCTGCTCCTTTGAAGTAAACTGTGAAGGGTCCTGGCCACCAATCTCAGGATTAAAGTCTCAGGTCAACTGCCCTCCAGACCTAAATCCTGAGAGGTTAGCTCTCAGTCTATTCCCCTTGTACACACAACTCTGTCTTCCCCAATCTGTCAAGACCCAGTCCACCACCCCCTAAGAACTTGACATAGCTTGTGGTTTGGCTGACCCAGGGCTTGCTGAGTCAGCACTGGGCCCAAATCTATCTCCTGAGCTGCCCCTTACACACATGCCTGGGTCACAGGAACCTACTAACTACTTAGCAGAATGCTAACACAAGCACAGTATACTTGCTGATCAACCATTGCAGTCCCACTGTATCCAACGAGCCATCATGTGTTCTGTGCAAATTCCTTCCACTCTTGTCCCTCAAACAGTTGAGACTCTTACCAGCAGGTGAGAACAGGTTAAGTCACATGCACATGATCACCAGAATCTAGCTGGTTTTAAGTCTTCTCCTACTCATTCGGATGTTTCCTTCCCAGCTCAGCAGTATCTGGAAATGACGACACTCTACGGAGTCTTCTGATCTTGAAACCTTAGACCCTTAATCTATCCCATGGTCTGATGTGCCTTGTGTCTTCCTTCTTCCCTCAGAAATCGTTTCTTCATAAGGTCCAGTCCTCAGCTCTGAGTGCTGCATTCACCCATGGAATCCACCAGGCAACTCTCTTGATCCTTAGAGCCTCCCTGTTGATGGCATGGGAAAAATAATCTGGAGTTTATGGATTTCTAGGAGTTTCTAGAGTGAATAACTGTCACATATCAGTCTGGCTGTCTCAGATTTTGTTTTGTGGAGGGAAACATTGACACTGACAGGGCAAAAAATCCATTCAAATGCAACATATTTCATATATATACATGATCAAAAAGGAAACTCAATCCATAATTTGTCTCATTGTATATTTATATTTATCCAAAATGATGACTTAAGTTTGTTTCCTTCAAAAGGTCAAAATAACACAGCAATAGGATATTTTAAGTGGTCAATTTGAACAGAACCCTAAGTGGTGCTTTTCCTCTCCCTTAACTGAATTTTTCTGCCTCCTATATGCAACACATAGCCTATTCTTTCTACCTCTTTGGAAGAAAGCCTGGTGCCCATCTTAATGCTCAAACCATGAAAAACATAAATATATATATTTGTAGGATAGTGTCTTCTGGTAATCACACAACAACCATGGCTGGCCCAGGTGAAGAAGACAGACTACCCACAAGGGAGATGCATTTCCACTTTTGGAAGTATTATATGAGGTGAAATGTTAGATCCCAATAGGGGAAGCTTGGAGTGAATTTTCCTCAACTCCTTCCACACGTGGGTGTGCGATGTGATTGTCCTAGGCCCTGACTGCCACAGCAAGGAACACTGCTCCAGAACTCCAGACTTTGAAGTCTATGGGAGGATTAACTCTGAAACTGCCTGCGATTAAAAGAGTTTTGGAATGAGGGAAGGGGAAACAGTGCAGCATCAATGTGGGAAATATCCATTGGATGCAAAAAGTACTTGGATGCTGAGCATGGACAGGGCCTGATGTCTTGCACATGGCATGTGCCCCCCACAGGAGGCTCCAGAGCAAGAACTAAAGCCACTGTTGATGCCAAACTCAGAGTAGAAACTTACAGTCCCCTCCAGGCAGTGGAGATGTGAGAGAAAGTGCTTGGGCTTTGGAACCAAGGCACCAAAACTTCAGTGCCCCCTTTCTCATATGCTGGTTGTGTGCCTATGTAGTCTTCAATTCTCTGTTCCCTCACATAGCACACAAAGACCATGATGATGCCTTTTCTTTCCTTATGCTTGATCAAATGCCATGAGAGAAATATAAAGTGTGCTCAGAGGTGAGGTTTATTGTTAGATGAATTATTGCTGACTCATAACAGAGATTCTGAAGTATGGATTTTGCTCATTTACAACCCTATGAACATGTTTTTCAGTGGTGGTAACATTTCTCCCCAGGCTTATTGAGGTACCACTTAGTGTACAACAAAATCCTGAGGCCCAAGCAACCCAAGGCTTCCCTCAAGAGAAGGCACAGGGTCCAAGTAGATGCTCATTACTAACAATCCTTGTCTTGACCACTGGGCATTACCCGTAGGACTGGACTTTGGAAAATGCAGTCATCATGAGTTAAAAATTTGCCATACTAGCATTTGTAGGTGCTTTCACAGTGATGACCCTTTGCCAATGCTTAAGTGGCTCTTTAGATAAATAGAAAACAGAAGGAAAATAAATAGAAAAAGAGATAAATAGAAAGAAAATGAAAAATTCCAGTCTCTTTTTATGAAGCCAGCATTACCCTCGTCCTCAAACCAGGCAAAGATTCTATCAAAAAGAAGAATTTCAGACCAATATCCCTGATGAATATGGACACCAAGATCTCAACAAGATCATAGCTAATAGGATCCAACAGTACATTAAAAAGATTATCCTCCATGACCTGGTAGGATTGATCTCTGGTAGGCAAGAGTTCTTCAATATTCACAAATTGATCAATGTGATAGAAAAAATCAATAAGAGAAGAGAGAACCACATGGTCCTCTTAATTGATGCAGAAAAAGCATTTATAAAAATACAGCATAGGTCCATGATTAAAACTTCAAAGTAAAGGGTTAGAGGAAACATTCCTCAGCTTCATCAATCTATCAATGAAAAGCCCACAGTGAATATGATTCTCAATCGGGAAAACTTAACAGCCTTCCCTTTGAAATCAGGAACACAAGAAGGATGCCTACTCTTGGCACTGTTCTTCAACATAGTACTTCAAGTCCTAGAAACAGCAATCAGACAACAACAACAACAACAAAAAAATGTACTCAATTTGGGAAAGAAGAAGTCAAACCCTCTCTCTTCGCAGATGACATGATACTTTATATGGAAAACCTAAAAGACTCCACACCCAAACTAGAACTCATATTATAATTCAATAATGTGGCGGGATACAAAATCAATGCCCAGAAATCAGTTGCTCTCTTATACACTAACCACGAAAATATAGAAAGGGAAATTAGAGAATTGATTCCATTTACTATAGCACCAAGAACCACAAAATACCTTGGAATAAACCTAACCAAAAAGTTACAGGATCTATACTTAAGAAACTAAAGAACACTCATGAAAGAATTGAAAAAGACACAAAAAGATGGAAAAGCATTCCACGCTCATCGATTGGAAGAATAAACATTGTTAAAATTTCTATACTGCACAGAGCAATCTATACTTCAATTCCATCCTGGTCAAAATTCCCTTAGCATCTTCAAAGCTCTGGAAAAAACAATCCTAAAATTTGTATGGAACCAGAAAAGACCCCAAATTGCTAAGGAAATTTTCAAAAAGAAAAACAATACCGGAGCATCACATTGCCTGACTTCAAGCTTCATTTGGGATCACCAAGACAGCATGGTACTGGCCCAAAAACAGACACATAGACTAGTGGAAGAGAGGAGAGAGCCCAGATATAGACCCAAAACTCTATGGTCAAATAATCTTCGGCAAAGCAGGAAAAAATATCCAGTGGAAATAAAAGACAGTCTCTTCAATCAATAAATGGTGCTGGGAAAATTGGACAGCTATGTGTAGAAGAATGAAACTTGATCATCCTCTTACACCATACACAAAGGTAAACTCAAAATGGATAAAAGACCTTAACGTGAGGCAGGAATCCATCAGAATCCTAGAAGAGAACATAGGTAGTAACCTCTTTGACATCAGCCACAGCAACTTCATTCAACATATGTCTCCAAGGGCAAAGGAAACAAAAGCGAAAGTAAACTTTGGGACTTCATCAAGATCAAAAGTTTCTGCATGGCAAAGGAAACAATCAACAAATCAAAGAGGCAACACACGGAATGGGAGAAGATATTCACAAAGGACACTACAGAAAAGGGGCTGTTGCCTGAGATCTATAAAGAACTCCTCAAATTTGACCCAAACAACAACAACAACAACAACAAAAACAGATAATCTTGTCAAAAAATGGGCAAAAGACATGCCCAGACACTTTTCCAAGGAAGATATACAAATGACTAACAGACACATGAGAAAAGGCTCATCATAATTACCATCAGGTAGATTCAAATCAAAACCACATTGAAATACCACCTTTCACCAGTTAGAATGGTCAAAATTAACAGGACAGGAAACAACAAGTGTTGGAGAGGATGAGGAGAAAGGGGAACACTTTTACACTGTTCGTGGGAATGCAAGTTGTTGCAGCCGCTTTGGAAATCAGCGTGGAGATGTCTTAAGAAAGTAAAAACATAGCTTCCCTATGACCCTGCAATTGCACTACTGGGTATTTATCCCAAAGACACAGATGTAGTGAACAGAAGGGCCATCTGTACACCAATGTTCACAGCAGCAATGGCCACAGTCACCAAACTGTGGAAAGAGCCAAGAAGCCATTCAACAGAAAATGGATAAAGAAGATATGGTCCATATACACAATGGAATATTATGCAGCCATCAGAAGGGATGTATACCTAACTTTTCTATCAATAAGGAGGACTGGAAGAGATTATGGTAAGTAAAATAAGTCAAGCAGAGGAAGACAATTATTATATGGTTTCACTTACTTGTGGTGCATAGGAAATCACATGGAGGACATTAGTAGAAGAAAAGGAAAAGTGAATTTGGGGAAATTGGAAGAGGAGATGAAGCATGAGAGACTGTGGCTCTGAGAAACAAACTGAGGGTTTTGGAGGGGCAGGGATTGGGGGATAAGTGAGCCAGGTGGTGGGTATTAAGGAGGGCATATATTGCATGGAGCACCGAGTGTGGTGCATAAATAATTAAACTTGGAACTCAGAAAAAAAATTAAATTTAATTAAAAAAATAATTACTTATTTACTTATAGGAATCTTAATAAAATATGAAGAGTGAAAAAAATACATTTTATTTAAAATGTAATAATGATGCTATTTTATATCTTTATGAGATTTAAAGCAAAACATCCATGACCTACCTTCTCTTATTGATAAAAATTACCTCATTTATCATCTTTATAAAAATAAGCTTCCTAGATTTCTACTCTACTTAAAGTTAGTTCAGATTTCATTCAGCAAAAAAGGAGTGTATTGGGGCACCTGGGTGGCTCAGCGGGTTAAAGCCTCTGCCTTTGGCTTAGGTCATGGTCCCAGGGTTCTGGGATCAAGCCCCACATCGGGCTCTCTGCTCAGCAGGGAGCCTGCTTCCTCCTCTATCTCTCTGCCTGCCTCTCTGCCTACTTGTGATCTCTATCTGTCACATAAATAAATAAAATCTTTTTTTAAAAAAGGAGTGTATTTACAAGGACAGTAGTAGAATATTTGTGACAAGACCTTCCATTGTAGCTTTTTTTCTATATTGTCCTACCACAGAGGATCTAGGAGACAAGACACTGAGAACCCAGAGTGATTCAAATTTGTTCTCAGATGTTAGTCAAAATGAAATATTAAATATCCTCTTTCAGATCATAGAGAGGTCACTCACTTCATAAAACATACCTGAATAATATGACTTTAAAATATTTTTAGGGACATCTGAGTGGCTCAGTCATTAAGTGTCTGCCTTTGGCTCAGGTCATGATCCCAGGGTCCTGGGATCAAGCCTCACATTGGGCTCCCTGCTCAGTGGAAAGCCTGCTTCTCCCTCTCCCACTCCTGCTTGTATTCCTTCTATGGAAATCTCTCTCTGCCAAATAAATAAATTATTTATATACCTATCTATATCTATATCTATATCTATATCTAATCTATATCTATATCTATATCTATATCTATCTATATCTATCTATATCTATAACTATATCTATATCTATATATAGATGGATATAGATATAGATAAATATATTTTTTTTAATTTTGCAACTTGACACTGTTCCAAAAAATTTCCAGGGATGAGTCAAATTTAAAATAATGTCAAATAGAGCTTCCTTATGACCCTGCAATTGCACTACTGGGTATATACTCCAAAGATACAGATGTAGTGAAAAGAAGGACCACACATATCCCAATGTTCATAGCAGCAATGGCCACAGTCACCAAACGGTGGAAAGAACTAAGATGCCCTTCAATGGACTAATGGAAAAGGAAGATATTTTCCATATACACTACAGAGTATTATGCCTCCACCAGAAAGGATGAATACCCAACTTTTGTATCAACATGAACGGGACGGGAAGAGATTATGCTAAGTCAAATAAGTCAAACAGAGTGATTCAATTATCATATGGTTTCACTTATCTGTAGAAAATAAGGAATAACACGGAGGACATGGGGAGATGGAGAGGAAAAGGGAGTTGGGGGAAAATGGCGGGGGAGATGAACCATGACAGACTGTGGACTCTGAAAAGCAATCTGAGGGTTTTGGAGGGGCAGGGGTGGGGCGTTGGGTGAGACAGGTGGTACGTATTATGGAGGACACATGTTGCATGGAGGACAGGTGTGGTGTATATGCAATGAATTCTGGAACACTGGAGGTAATTTAAATTTTTTTAAGATTTTATTTATTTATTTGAGAGAGAGATCACAAGTAGACAGAGAGGCAGGCAGAGAGAGAGAGGGAAGCAGGCTCCCTGATGAGCAGAGAGTCCGATGCAGGACTCAATCCCAGGACCCTGATATCATGACCTGAGCCGAAAGCAGCAGCTTAACCCACTAAGCCACCCAGGCGCCCTAAAAAAATTTTTTTAAAGGAGATATGAGACTCTATATGAGGACTGTGCCTGGGTGAAACCAGAGCAGGTGTCCCCGGGGGTGAGCAGGGGGTCCAGTTCCACTCAAATATCTGTAATGGGCTAGGTTGGGGCCCTTTCAGGAAGTCCCACTCATTACAGGTGATCCTCTAGGAGCTGACTATGAACGCTGCACAGAGCAGAGAGCACCTCAGGGCTCCAGACTAATTAGGGGACAAACAGTGACACTGGACATGATGAGAGGTAGCATCCATGGGACACTTTATGTGATGAACCCTGGCTTCCACTAGATATGGGTGTTTTTTCTCCAGCTATGATGAGGTTGGCAGAGCCCAGGAGTAGCAGAATATGTGAGTGAGCTTTGGCTGATGCATGAGGGCCTTGTCCCACCCCCCAGGGACTTTTGGACCCTCATCCCACACGTCTGTGATTCCTCCTTAAGGGTGAAGGTCTGAGAGTTCCTTCTGGAGAAAGGAAAGGGCCTGGGGGAACTGTGTATGTGGGCACTTTTGCAGAGCAGAGGGAGCTAGAGGACAGCTTTAGCCCCTAAGGGAGTCATTTCCCCACCCAGCCACCCCCCCCAGTCCTGACTCAGCACCAGTCCACAGACCCAGAACAGAGGGTGTAGGAAGCATCACACGTAGAAATCTGTTGGAACCCGGACACTGGGTGCCCAGAGGGTGCTCAGAAGACGGAGTGAGAGCTCGGGGACCAGACATTCCACACCCTGTGGGAGAATAGTGTCAGTGAAAGGAGACTAACTCGTGGCAACTAGTGAAAGGGGCAGGACAAAGGCAGAGGAGGTAACATTTGAGGTACTGGGAGGGTCCTGGAAAGGCCTAGCTAGAGACAGAGTCCCTTAGTTCCCTCCTTGGTTGGATCTTCACAGCACAGTGGCATGTGCAGCGAGGGTAATTAAGAGGCCAGACACCACCCCTCACTGGGAACATGCAGTTGAATTCTGTGGCAAGTGGGCAAGGATACAGACTGAGGAGTGTCTCCAATTCCCCTAAAAAGGACAGAAATGCTCACAGGATTGATCAGGACTCACACTCATAGCGCTTTTTTGCACCCTGTCATCTATGATGAGACCTGTCTCAGGCAGGACTGCCAGATCACAGGTGGACAAAGACTAGGACTGGTCTCTGAAAGGAACTGGAAGCTCAGGGACCCAGGTTCCCACAGGGCTTCCCTGGGATATTGGATTGGGAGGGTGCCCTGTCTTCTGACTCCTCTAACAGTCTCTTACCAGGGCCATCTGCTCCATTTTTTTTTTTTTTTTTAAGATTTTTTTAAATTTATTTGACAGAGAGATCACAAGCAGGAAGAGAGGCAGGCAGAGAGAGAGAGGAGGAAGCAGGCTCCCTGCTGAGCAGAGAGCCCGATGCGGGGCTCCATCCCAGGACTCTGAGATCACGACCCGAGCCGAAGGCAGTGGCTTAACCCACTGAGCCACCCAGGCGCCCCATCTGCTCCATCTTGAACACATGGCTAGAAAAATAGCCCGAGGAGTTCGTCAAGCCCTCAGAATTTCCCAGCCTGAATATGCTGCTGGCATATTCATCATGAGGCTCAATATGCCAGGCTTAGATTTGGAGCACCATACCCAGTTTCTGCTCTCCCAGATGCAACAGCTTGAGCCCATGGAGTCAGAGTCTGGGACTGATGGACTGATGTGGTCCTGTGAAGGGGGCTGAGTAGGCCACACTGACCAAGCCTAGAGTACACTTGAGCCGAGAGGAGTGAGTAGTCTCAGATTCCTGTCACCATGGTCTTTAGTCAGGCAGACCTCCCAGGTATTTCTTCCTGGACACAGAAGACTTTAAGTGCTGGTGGAAAGTTTCCTTTTTTTTAGAAGGGACATGGTAAGTCAATCATGCTGATGATACTTTCTATTCAGGGAGTTACAGCACTAGGCCAAGCGAAAGATCCTGAACCACCTCAGGAACTCACCCCAGCTCCCACTGTGGCGCCTGCTGTAAGTAAAACACAAAGCTGGCCCATCCCATCCCTGGTGCTGAAGCTCAACCGTCAGCAAGAGCAGTGGCACCACCTCCCCTGTTGGGGCCAGTGCAGGTGGTAGTCAGGGCTCTAATACACTCTCCTGAGATAGAAGAACTATCAGCCCCTTTACCTGACCTGAAGGTCTAACAGGGTTCTGCCCATGCTCCTTTTTGGTTCCTGAGGGGATCGAGTCAGCACTTGTCTCAGTGGAATAACCAGACTCATCCCCTAAGAAGCAACTAATGCTGGCTGGAACCCCAAAGATGGGGTTCCTTGCCCTCTTTGTAATTTTTGTGTTTTGTATACACTTGTAAAATGGCTGAAAAGATTTTGTTCATTAAATGAAGTATTATTAGAGTTTACTTAAAAGTTTACTCTGTTCCTTTTCAATAGGATAGTGATGTGCCTTTAAATACTTTAAGAGTGTTGCACAACTAATTACTTGTAGAACATTTCCATCACAGGGAAACCTGGGCTACTTTTCATTCATTGCTCATTGCCATGCCCCAGTCCCTGCAACCCCTGTGCTTCTCTCTGTCTCTGATACTATAGCTCATCTGGGATTTTCATGTGACTTGAATCCTACAATATGGCCTTCTCTGTCTGGCTGAAGAATATAAGAAAGATACATAATTTCTTTCATTGTTTTTTAAAAGTAACATTTTATTACAAAGGAAGGTTCCTGAAAGAACTATCATCATGGGAAGCCCCAAAATATGCTACTCTTATTATCTGGGGTAGTGTTCTCTTTAATAACAATATCGTGAAGGGCAGAAACGGAGGGAATTCTGTCCACGAGACACCTTTAAATTCTTTAATTATCCTGCCTAGGCCATGTTTAAATTATTATAGAGGGCAATTTATAAAAAAAAATATTAAAATCACATCTTAAATCTTCCCATTTATTACTAACAAGTCAGGTAATAGAGTAAACATTTCTTTAGTTTTAAGCCAGAAGGTGTTCATGTAGTAAAATAATGACTTAAATATGACAAAAAGAAGACAAGTTCCTTCTCCAAGAAATGATCACCTGTAATGGATTTTGTCCCAATTCCAATGATTTTCCCTCTGGTTGTGTGTGAGTGAGTGAGTGAGTGTGTGTGAGTGTGTGTGTGTGTGTGTGTGTGTGTGTGTGTGTGTGTGTGTGTGAGTGTGTGTGTGTGTTATGCTGTGGAGGGAAGGTTGTGAGAGTCTTCGGGCTGGGCTCTTCTTCTACCTGATGTCCCCACAGTGGACAAGCACTGTTGCTGCTGTCCCCCTGGGGATTCTCAGTGACAGCACCCAAAGACCCATCATTGAACAACTGAACCATTTCCAATTATTTGACTCTCATCATTCAAATGATAAGTACGTCTGTGCCACAAATCTGTTTCTTTCTGTCTGATTCCGAAAAGTTTCACCACTTGAACACTTTAATTCAGGGACATTCTCCTTGTACTCATAGCGTCAGAAGTGTTTGACAATCAAGGGAGTGACAAAGACCATGGTGGAGGGACTCTGGGCTCCTGAAAGTTCACGTGAAGGAGCTCAGTTTCCAATATGAAGATTCACTCAGCACTGCCATTTGACAAAATCTATGGCAACATGTCACCATAATTAGGGGAATTATTTGGTAATTCAGCATAAGGGAATATAACTAGAACATGTTGAAATCAGCAAGCAGACATCCGTAGTTATCAGCCTAGACCCTAGAGAAAATGACCAAAGAAGCACCTGGCTTCCTCAGTCAGTAGGGCACGAGGTACTTGATCTCAGGGTCATGAGTTTGAGCTTCACATGGAACACAGGGTTGATGTAGGAAGCAAAAGAAAACAGCAGGACTTACACATGACCCAAATAATTTGGGCTTAGACAATAGAGCTGGTTGGTGGTGGCTGGACCTCTCTCCTGTTCATTCAGCCACTGGGCCCTGAGCACTCAGGTGGTGCCACTCCTTATCAGGCAAACAATTTCTCCCTCTAGTAGCTCAGGGTTTAGAGGGGCAGATGCACAAACATGAACTGAAAAGGTGAATGAAAGGAGTATTTGTTACTTGAGACAAGTGTAAGGGACAAAAATGGGTCCTGAACTCCACCAGGGGAGGGATCTGACAAGGTTATGCTGAGATGACATTGAGAATTCCTGTGGCAGGAAAAGAAGAAGGCAGATCTGCACAAATCCCACTGTATTTAGCCTGGAAGAGGGTACCATGGTGCAGAGGATCAGAAGCAGAATATGATGTTCCCAGAGTGGGGTTTAGAAAGGAGGCCAGCTACTATAAAGGAGGATGATGAAGGGGGGAGCAGAGGAAATGGAGGAGGACCATGGCCTGGGGCAAGGGGACACTATCAGTACCCTGCTCCTAGTGCTGTGTGACCACATTATCCCACACTCAGTGGCTTAGCCAACAAACACTATCTCACATTCTCTGAGGAGTCTTTAAGTACAGGAATCAAGGAGTGCTTACCTAGTGGCTCCTGCCAGAGCCCCACAGTACTTTGGGGTTGTTGATAACATTAATTCAGGACATGCTTCATTGAGAATCTGAATTCATGTAGGGGTGTTGGCAGGATTCAGTCTATCTCAAAAGGCCTGAGTTCTTCTGACTGCTGTTTGTCCTCCTTGCTATGTCCTGGGCCCATGTGTGTTCAATAAGGTTCATCATAGGGACTTGTATTCCAGGGTGAGGATGTGAGAGAGAACATGGGTCAGAGGCAGCATGGGGATGGGCAATGAGCCTTTAGAGCTAAATCTCAGATGACACTTTTGGGTCATGTGGCCATGTTCTGTGGAATGGAAGGAATCTTTCAGTCCAAACCACTCTCCAAGGGACAGGGTTACACAAAGATGATTTCAGGGAAGTACTGGGAGGAGAAGGTGAAGACCGCTGCATGGTTAGTGCATTGTCCAGAATCACAGACTGCTAAGAAGGCTGAACCAGACATGAACCCAGCTCTTTGTGAGTGTCCTCAAAGTTGGGGCCTTGGATGCACCTAGTACCCACTGGAGGGCTCTGGAAAAAGTTTTGTTGAAGGCAGGGCCTACAGACATGGCGATGGTTTCAGGGTGAGAGAGAGCATTGTTATCATAGGCAGGAGACATTCCAGGAATTCTTGTCTGAGGGGGATGTCCAGGTCATGGCAACCTACTGTGTGGACCCTATCCACATCACACCCATTAGAAAGGATTTAATAGGTCTCAGCACAGGATATGAAGTCTTTAATGGTAAGTGTGTATTCTGACCATTAAGTGCCAAAGCTCTAATCCCTTCTTTAGGGTTTGCTTTGAAAGTTAGAAAGCCTAAGGCTACAAGGATTTTTGTAAAGTCATTAAGGGATCAATATATGACAACATCTTCTCCTAATAAGTAAAAAAATAAGCTGGGAATATAAGTTGATGTCTTCTAACTGGGAAAAGAGGATACAGATATGCTGAGTGATAGTGTTCAAATTGTCTAAAATGTTTTATGGTTAGTGTAAGCCAAGGAATCCATAAGTATGGCTTGTTTTCTTTTACTGCTTTCTTTCAACCAGATATACAGAGCTGTGGTGTGGGCTAATTATTTCCCAAACTATACCACCATACACCCTGTGACTCTTGGGAAGCATCCACCATTCTCCCTGGAGAATTCTATCCTAGAATCCAGGGCCTGACTCAGCTACTCCGAAAATATTTCTCGAAATAGTGCATTTAGGAAAAAGCCCATTTTCCACAGATTTCTTAGAAGACACACTCCAAAAAGTTGAATTTTATGGAACTGTTTTGATCTCTCTGTGAATCCTTGAAGATGCCCAACATTGACTGTGGCTTGTTTTGCAGACAGACCAAGGAACTCCTGCAATGTCTCCTGTGGCCACTAGAGGGATGTTTGTGCTCTTAACAAGGACATGGACACATATCCACCTCCATAGATGATACAAGTTATCCTCCTTTTGGACTTCCTTCACAATCTCAGCGAATTTCTTCAAGGAGAGAATACATATTATTCTACAGATTCTTGCAGATCTATTGACAACTCCCTACAAGTGACAACCTAAGGTACTACAGTGACTAAACCACATCCGTTCTTACAACTTACCAATACATAAAATTATAAATGACTGAATGAAGGTCCGTGGACTCTCCCTTCAGAAACACAGAAAATCAACCTCAAATGGCTCACAGATCTAAATTCAAGAGCCAAAACTATAAACCTCAGAGAATAAAGCTTAGGAAGAAATATTCCCTGACCTTAGCGTTGGCATCTGATTTTTAAGGATGACACCAGAATCAAAAACAGAAGAACAGGTACATGGGTAAATTGATAACTGACACAGATGCCTTTCCTCTGGATTCTACACGTGCTCCAGGTACCAGGCAGGAACTGTATGAGTCATTTAATTCTACATACCACTTATCAGTACCCATTACATTTTCCAATTTAAGGATGGGGTCTGTAGCTTCAGAGCCCTGCTTGGGGTCACCCAGCCACAAAGAGGCTGAGGAGGATACAACTGCTATCTCTCTGCCATTGGACTCTGTGTTCTATCCACATGGCTCACTCTTGGAACTCAGAGGTGCAGAAAGCTCCACATCCAACCGCGAGGCCTGGAGACATCACTGAATTCAAGGGGCAGTGGTGCCACCTCTGACTGGGGCTTGTCCTGGGTCTCTTGTCTGATGATGCTGTGGCTTGGCATTGAGAACTCTCCGACTAACAGCCAGCCTTTGTCTGGGTAGGAGGAGATTTCTCCCTGGTAACAAAGGCTCATGTAACCTCAGAGTTGAGAAGTCTCTTCTGAAACATCTGGATTCAACCTTCTTTTGAGGTTGGACCCACAACACTGGCAAGACCTGGGTTCAAATCTTGCCTGTGACTCAATGTGGATCATGTAAAGATGCAGTTTCTTAAAGCCTTGGTTTCCTTCTTCATCAAACAGAGGTAGCATTTCTACCGTCCACATGGAATTATTAGGGGGATTGACTGACGTAATTCATGCTCTAAAAAGATACTCAGTAATCCTTAGCTTTACCTGCTAAAATTAGCCCACAGGGAGCACATTCCTGTCATGGGCTCTGGGCCTCTGACTTACTGTGTCCATTCAGCCTGCCAATCCAGGCTTCCCTGACTCTGTTGTCCTTCCAGAAAGCCTTCATCCCCTCCAGTAAGGGATCCCACAATACTGGGGCTCATCCATCAGACCCTGGCCAGCCCTGGGGCAGGATGTCACCCAGAGCTTCTGTCCTGGACATGGACAATCCTCAC
Organism: Enhydra lutris kenyoni; assembly: GCF_002288905.1. Classification (NCBI taxonomy): domain Eukaryota; kingdom Metazoa; phylum Chordata; class Mammalia; order Carnivora; family Mustelidae; genus Enhydra; species Enhydra lutris. Next base: position 282,460 of record NW_019154216.1, on the reverse strand, counting down.
TGTGGAGACTGGCAGCCTGGAGCCCCCTGAACTGTCACCTGTTTTTGGAACAAACATTGGGGTGCCTTTTGAGGGGCTCTTTCTCTCCAAAGCATCTAAATTAGCTGCCCACAGTTCTATTAGCCTGTCCCACTTTTCCCCCACCGTGTCATCATTGGTACAAAGAATCTTAGGCCTCCTTAGCTGCCTGGGTCCCTCTGCCTTTCCGTGGTTGGAGTTGAAAGTCATTTATGGTTGTAATTTTGGTTTTTGATGGACCTATTGGTAGGAGGAAGCCTGGCCACTCCCTATAAGCCAACACAAAGCCTGTGCCACTGACCAGTATAGCAGCACCTCGCCCATGGCAGCCCTTCCCTTAGGGCTCAGAGCTCTCCTTTCTCACTGAGTCCCACTCACTGGTTTTTCTCTCTCTTCCTGCAGGGAGAACCCCAAATGTCCTCTCCCTGAGGATCTTTTTTCTCTGCCTGGTTAGCTCCACTTTATGGCAGAGAAGACCAGAATTACTGACAACGACCTCTATGAAAGCATCAGATCAAGTGGACTCCCTCTTACCGACTTTGGGGGAGGACAGGGTTCTCAGCAGGAAGCCCAACTCCCTCTCTCATACAAGCTTAACTGGAGGGCTACCATGGTTTGGGTTGACAGGGTCAGGGGGTCACTGCTAGAGCTTCCTGAGGGGTGTGGATGAGCTGTGTCCAGTGTCAATGCCCCTGGTCGAGGCTCTGTCCATCCTGCAGCTTCCATGAGCAGCCAACATGCTTTGAAAAGGCCTGTCTTGCTCACACAAGTTCAAGTGGTTCTTTCTTTGCCACTAAAACTACATCTGGATGAACACTTTTCTGTAACCCACTGACCTGCACTGTCCTTAGAGGTTCCTCCTCCAGGGAGAAAGCTGAGAGGAGCGGCCTCCTGCACCCCTGCCTCCCGCCCGCCCCTTCCTCCCTCGGGGCTGGCTGGTCTCCATTCCCACAGAGGGGAGCAGGTATTTCCAGATGTGTGGGCCTGTGAGCTGGCCTCGAGGGACAGGATTTCCATATGTGCAGACGTGTTTGCTGGTCTGAATGGGCAGGCTGGGCCTGGGGCTGAGGCGTCCCCGGGCCCCAGGGATGGGGTGGGGCTGCTCCCGGAGCCTCACCCCCACCTCAGTTCCGGGGTCTGAATGCTCCCCACACCGTGCTGTGGACAGAGTGCAAGCTCTGCTCAGGGACTTCAGGCTTGGAGGGCAGGGTCCCCCCAGTACATTGAGTGTCTCCAGAACCACGTTGAGAACACATAAAAAAATCAAGAAGTTGGTTCTTTGAAAGAATCAATAAGATCAATAAAACAAAGGCCAAACTAATCCAAAAGAAAAGAGAGAGGACCCAAATTAATAAAATTATGAATAAAAGGGGAGTGATCACAACTAACACCAAGGAAATAGAAACAATAATCAGAAATTATCAACAGTTTTATGCCAATAAGTTAAGCAATCTAGGAAAACTGGATACATTCCTAGAAATGAATAAACTTCTAAGACTGAAATGGGAAGAAACTGACAACCTGAATAGACTAATATCTAGTAACAAGACTGAAGCAGCGATCAAAAACCTCCCAAAAAAAACAAGAGCACAGGATGAACAGATTCTCTGGGGATTCTACCAAACATTCACAGAAGAAATTATACCTATTCTCTTGAATATTCTTTCTTCAAATTATCTGGAAATTCTTTAAAAAAATAGAAACAAGAGGAAAACTTCCAGACTCATTCAATGAAGCCAGCGTTACCCTTATCCCCCAAACCAGGCCAAGACCCCCATCAAAAAGGAGAATTTCAGACCAATATCCCTGATGAATATGGATGCCAAGGTTCTCAACAAGATCCTAGCTATTAGGATATAACAGTACATTATAAAGATTATCCACCATGACCAAGTGGGGTTTATAACTGGGATGCAGAGGTGGTTTAACATTCACAAATGATTGTGATACAACAAATCAGTAAGAGAAGAGAGGAAAACCACCTGGTCCTCTCAATTGAGGCAGAAATAGCATTTGACAAAATAAAGCATCTGTTCCTGATTAAAATGCTTCAAAGTATAGGGATAGAAGGAACATTCCTCAACTTCACCAAATCTATCTATGAAAAACCCACAGCAAATATCATTCTCAATGGGGAAAAGCTGACAGCCTTCCCTTTGAGATTAGGAACACGACAAGGAGGCTCACTCTCGCCACTCTTTTTCAACGTAGTGTTAAAAGTCTTAGTAACAGCAATCAGACAACAAAGAAATAGAAGGTATTCAAATTGGCAATGAAGAAGTCAAACACTCTTTCTTCACAGACGACATGATACTTTGTATGGAAAACCCAAAAGACTCCATCCACAAACTACTAGAACTCATACAGCAATTCAGCAAAGTGCAGGATACAAAATCAATGTACAGAAATCAGTTGGTTTCCTGTACAGTAACAACGAAAATATAGAAAGGAAATTGGAGAATCGATTACATTTACTATGGCACCAAAAACCATAAGATACTTGGGAATAAACCTAACCAAAGAGGTAAATGATGTGTATTGGAGGAACTCCCTGATGAAATCTCCCTGATGACTAATAAGAATGAGCAGTTTTTTTCACGTGTTTGTTAGCATTTGTATGTGTGCTTTAGAGAAGTGTCTATTAATGTCTTCTTCCCATTTTTTAAAAATGTGATTATCTGTTTTTTGAGTGTTGAGGTTGAGGTGTTCTTTATAAATCTTAGATATCGGTCCCTTGTCTGTAGTGTCATTCGTGAATATATTTTCCCATTCCATAGGTTGCCTCTTTGTTTTGTTGACTGTTTCCTTTGCTGTGCAGCTTTTGATCTTGATGAAGTCCCAAACTTTCATATTTGCTTTTGTTTCCTTTGCCTTTGTGACATGTCTTGAAAGAAGTTGTGGCCCATGTCGAAGTGGTTACTGTCTATGTTCTCCTCTAGGATTCTGATGGGTTCCTGCCGCAAGTTGAGGTCTTTTATCCATTTGAGTTTATCTTTGTGTATGGTGTAAGAGCATGGTCGAGTGTCTTCTTCTACACATAGCTGTCCAATTTTCTCAGCACCATTTATTGAAGAGGCTGTCTTTTTTCCACTGCATATTTTTCCTGCTTTGTCAAAAGATTACTTGAACATAGAGCTGTGGGTCTATTTCTGGACTCTCTACTCTGTTCCACTGGTCGATGTGTCTGTTTTTGTGCTAATACTACTGTCTTGATGATCACAGTTTTGTAGTAAAGCTTGAAATCAGGCAACATGATACCCCCAGTTTTCTTTTTCTTTTTCAACATTTCCTTAGCAGTATGGTGTCTCTTCTGGCTCCCTACAAATTTTAGGATTGCTTATTGCAGCACTTTTAAAAATGCTGGTGGAGTTTCAGTTAGGATAGCATTGGAAGTATAGATTGCTCTAGTCAGTATAGGCATTTTAACAATGTTTATTCTTCTGATCTGTGAGCATGCAATGTTTTTCCATCTTTTTGTGTCCTCTTCAGTTTCTTTCGTGAGTGTTCTGTAGTTCCTCGAGTACAGATCCTTTACCTCTTTGGTTAGGTTTATTCCCAGGTATCTTATGGTTTTGGGTGCTATAGTAAATGGAATCAATTCTCTAATTTTCCCTTCTATATTTTCATTGTTAGTGTATAAGAAACAAACGGATTTCTGTACATTGATTTTTTTTTAAAGATTTTTATTTATTTGACAGACAGAGATCACAAGTAGGCAGAGAAGCTGGCAGAGAAAGAGAAGGAAGCAGGCTCCCTGCAGAGCAGAGAGTCCAATGCGGGGCTGGATCCCAGGACCCTAGGATCATGACCTGAGCCGAAGGCAGAGGCTTTAACCCACTGAGCCACCCAGGCTCCCCTGTACATTGATTTTGTATCCTGCACATTGCTGAATTGCTGTATGAATTCTAATAGTTTGGGTTTTCCATATAAAGTATCATGCCATCTACAAAGAGAGAGTTTGAATTATTATTTTCCAATTTGAATATATTTTATTTCTCTTTGTTTTCTGATTGCTGTTGCTAGGACTTCTAATACTATGGTGAAAAATAGTGGTGAGAGTGGGCATCCTAGTCATGTTCCTGATCTCAAAGGAAGACAGTCAGCTGTTCCCCATTGGGAATGATATTCGCTGTGGGTGTTTCATAGATACTTTTTAAAATTTAATTAATTAATTAATTTTTTTTATTTTCAGCATAACAGTATTACTTGTTTTTGCACCACACCCAGTGCTCCATGCAATCTGTGCCCTCTCTAATACCCACCACCTGGTTCCCACAACCTCCCACCGCCTGCGGCTTCAAACCCCTCAGATCGTTTTTCAGAGTCCATAGTCTCTCATGGTTCACCTCCCCTTCCAATTTCCCCCAACTCCCTTCTCCTCTCTAACTCCCCTTGTCCTCCATGCTATTTGTTATGCTCCACAAATAAGTGAAACCATATGATAATTGACTCTCTCTGCTTGACTTATTTCACTCAGCATAATCTCTTACATTCCCGTCCATGTTGATACAAAAGTTGGGTATTCATCCTTTCTGATGGAGGCATAATACTCCATAGTGTATATGGACCACATCTTCCTTATACATTCGTCCGTTAAAGGGCATCTTGGTTCTTTCCACAGTTTGGCGACCGTGGCCATTGCTGCTATAAACATTGGGGTACAGATGGCCCTTCTTTTCACTACATCTGTATCTTTGGGGTAAATACCCAGTAGTACAATTGCAGGGTCATAGGGAAGCTCTATTTTTAATTTCTTGAGGAATCTCCACACTGTTCTCCAAAGAGGCTGCACCCACTTGCATTCCCACTAACAGTGTAAGAGGGTTCCCCTTCCTCCACATCCCCTTCAACACATGTTGTTTCCTGTCTTGCTAATTCTGACCATTCTAATTGGTGTAAGCTGATATCTCAATGTGGCTTTAATTTGAATCTCCCTGATGGCTAGTGATGATGAACATTTTTTCATGGGTCTGATAGCCATTTGTATGTCTTCATTGGAGAAGATCCTAGCAAACAGGATCCAACAGCACATTAAAAAGATTATCCACCATGACCAGGTGAGATTCATTCCTGGGCTACAAGGATGGTTCAACATTCACAAATCAATCAATGTGATAGAACAAATTAATAACAGAAGAGAGAAGAACCCCACGGTCCTCTCAATTGATGCAGAAAAAGGATTTGACAAAATCCAGCATCTGTTCCTGATTAAAACGCTTCAAAGTATAGGGATAGAGAGAACATTCCTGAACTTCATAAAATTTATCTATAAAAGACCCACAGCAAATATCATCCTCAATGGGAAAAAGCTTGCAGCCTTCCCGTTGAGATCAGGAACACGGCAAGGATGCCCACTCTCACCACTCTTGTTCAACATAGTATTAGAAATCCTAGCAACAGCAATCAGACAACAAAGAGTAACAAAATGTATCCAAATTGGCAATGAAGAAGTCAAACACACTCTCTTCACAGATGACATGATTCTTTATATGGAAAACCCAAAAAGACTCCACCCACAAACTACTAGAACTCATACAGCAATTCAGTAACGTGGCAGGATACAAAGTCAATGTACAGAAATCAGAGGCTTTCTTATACACTAACAATGAAAATACAGAAAGAAAAATTAGAGAATCGATTCCATTTACTATAGCACCAAGAACCATAAGATACCTGGGAATAAACCTAACCAAAGAGGTAAAGGAGCTGTATTCGAGGAACTACAGAAAACTCATGAAAGATATTGAAGAAGATGCAAAAAGATGGAAGACCATTCCATGCTCTTGGATCGGAAGAATAAACATTGTTAAAATGTCTATACTGCCTAGAGGAATCGGTACTTTTAATGCCATTCCAATCAAAATTCCACCGGTATTCTTCAAATTGCTGGAGCAAATAATCCAAAAATTTGTGTGGAACCAGAAGAGACCCCGAATCGCTAAGAAAATGTTGAAAAACAAAAATAAAACTGGGCGCATCACGTTACCTGATTTCAAGCTTTACTACAAGCTGTGATCACCAAGACAGCATGGTAGTGGCATAAAAACAGACACATAGACCAGTGGAACAGAGTAGAGAGCCCAGATATGGACCCTCAACTCTACGGTCAGTTTATCTTCGACAAAACAGGAAAAAATATACAGTGGAAAAAAGACAGTCTCTTCAATAAATGGTGCTGGGAAAACTGGTCAGCTATATGTAGAAGAATGAAACTCGACCATTCTCTTACACCTTACACAAAGATAAACTCAAAATGGATAAAAGACCTCAACGTGACACAGGAATCCATCAGAATCCTAGAGGAGAACATAAGCAGTAATCTCTTCAATATCAGCTACAGCAACTTCTTTCAAGATATGTCTCCAAAGGCAAAGGAAACAAAAGCCAAAATAAACTTTTGGGACTTCATCAAAATCAAAAGCTTCTGCACAGCCAAGGAAACAGTCAACAAAACAAAGAGGCAAATCCCAGAATGGGAGAAGATATTTGCAAATGACAGTACAGACAAAAGGTTGATATCTAGGATCTATAAAGAACTCCTCAAACTCAACACACACAACACAGATAATCATATAAAAAAATGGGGAGAAGATATGAACAGACACTTCTCATACATAGATTTGATTATGTTGAGGAATGTTCCTTTTATCCCAATACTTTGAATGGTTTTAACCGGGAATGATGCTTTATTTTGTCAAATGCTATTTCTGCATCAATTGAGAGGACCAGGTGGTTTTCCTCTCTTCTCTTATAGATTTCTTGTATCAAAATGATTGATTTGCAAATGTCAAACCACCCCTGCATCCCAGGGATAAATCCCACCTCTTCATGATGCATAATCCTCTCAATGTACTGTTGGATCCTATTAATTTGGATCTTGTTTAGAATCTTGGCATCCATATTCATCAGGGATATTGGTCTGAATATCCTCTTTTTTGGGGTCTTTGCCTGGTTTTGGGATCAGGGTAATACTGACTTCATAAAAAGCAGTCTCCCTGGATGTATATTGCTTGCAGTTTTAGTAACACCGTGGTTCAGAGACAAGCTGTAGCTCCCATGACCCCTGAGACAGTGGCTGGGGCTGTGCTCTTCCAGTGGAAGGCGGCATAGGGGATTCTATGTGCTCTGGGCCACACAGAGGGGAATAGACAGAGGCCTCTCTTTTTGATGGAGGTCTGGGTGCAGTTTTCTTTCCTGTAAACTTTCAAAGAACTGTCTTTTCTCTTGATAGCCATTATACTTGGAGAAGCAATCTAGTTGTTCCCAAACAGAGATCAAAGAACTCACTGTAATGACTCTGTTTGGGGTCTCACCTCAGTCAACACATCCAGGAAATAAACCTAAACAGAGGGAAGCCCATCTCAGGCAGCTCTTGGGTCTGATAAATGCTGCATGACTATCCCTTCTCACAGTATAAACATCAGCTCTGTCTTCCAGAGATGAGTGTTTCCTGCTCTCAAAGATAGCTGTTGAGATGTTAGAGGAAAGAAACATACATTCTTCTGGTCAACACCAGCAAAGGAAAGTGGATACTTGAAATAATTAGCAACATAATTTAAGTCCTCCCAAAAGAGTCAAGGACCATAATGCCAGGAATACTCTCTACCATGGTTGCTGTTCTTATTGCATTGCTTGGAGAATTCTTGACACAAATGTGAGTGGGCAGGAAATAGACTGCAATTTAATCTCTGAAGGACACCAGTTCAGGAAAATAATTAGCTTTGTGTATTTAGCATCCACTTAACACTACTGGAAGATGTTTATTATCCACAGTAAGATCTGGCTGTATTCTATTTCTTCATGTCCCATTCGGTCCCTTGGCAGCACTACCACCATTCAGGGAGGGAGGTGGGATGGAGATCTAGGTCTCAGAGAGCTTTGAAGTTACCAAAAACCAATTGTCACATCTACCCAGTCATTAAAGAATTGAGTTTTAAAATGAGCAGGGATTTAGGATATTTTCAGTTTTTCTTGGTCATTTATTAAAAGCCAAGAATTGCACCAAATTTATCTCTCAAAGTTAGCCAGTAAATTTGCTTTGGACCAACAATGTAAATGCTTCCACTAGAGCACCACTATTTCCTCTGCTGTGTTGTTTCTAAATCACACTAGACTGCAGAAAATTTCTCATTCACATTTGTATTCTCAGAAATTGGCACAGCCGTCCATCATAATGCAGGTTCTCTGGAACGTTTACAGAATCAATGCTGGCATAAAATTTTATGGGCCTACTGTGCAATGCTTACTGTAATCTTGCCAAATGCTCTTTTCTGGAGAAATCATTCTGCTTCTGAAACTTCAAAGAAAAAGTTCAGAATGAGCTCTCCCCATTTAAATTTTTGTGTTTCATATGCATGGACAATGAGCTTCTTTTAAAACAAAATGGAAAATACTCCTTAAAAACAAACAAACAAACAAACAAACAAACAAACAAAAAAACAACTAAGCCTTGGTTATCCATAGAGAATGTTGCTGAAGCTATGAATGCCTCAGTAATCAGTGTTTTCCAGATGTCTGCTTTTAATTATTTTTAAGAGACCCCACAGCTCATATGTGTGAGCTGTGTGAAGCTCAGCCTTTGCATAAATCTGGGAACTGACTGTTTGCCACCATCCAAGGCGCTGCATGATGGCGTCAGTGCAGATGGTAATGTTCCTCCAAGAACCTCACCAACAGACCACTGAGCCACAAATAACCTCCATTATCAAGAGTCTCTAATGCCTCAGGTTTTTTTTTTTTTAATATAAAATGTGTAGCAAAGGGAAGGTTTGCAGGTGGGAGCTATTTTCTCAAGCCATGAAGCCACCATCATGAAAACTTGATCATATCATTGCTACCACATCCTTCATTGATGCCAGGCTTTGCAAGCATGAGCTGTTTTTGTTTTGAACACAGTCTCTACCAAACAACACAAGCAAAATCACCCTGCAGTAAAACAAGTTCACATTATGGTGGCTTCAAACAACATGGCCACTATGATTCCCTGTATTCTTCTCATTAAGGACCTGAGCCTGCACTGTGGCCAGTCTTTGCAAAATTGCTGCTAACTGTGGCAGTGGGGGGAGAGTCTTCAAGTGCCCCTAGGAATGAACGTGACACTGCTATTCACATTTTATTGGCCAAAGTAAAGAACAAGGGGATTGCCACTTTCACTTGTTCCTAGAAGACAAAGATTTGGGAATACTTTAATAAATAGCACTAAGGTATGTCACAATTGCAGCTAATAAATAAAAGTTTATTGAGATAGGCACCCTCTATCCCCACACTTTGAATAGTTTTGATCAAGAAAGGATGCTGTACTTTGTGAAATGCTTTTTCAGCATCTATTGAGAGTATCATATGGTTCTTGTTCTTTCTTTTATTAATATATTGTATTGCATTGATTGGTTTGTGGATGTTGAACCATCCTGGCAGCGCTGGAATAAATCCCACTTGGTCATGGTGAATAACCCTTTTATTGTACTCTTGGATCCTATTGGCTAGTATTTTGGTGAGAATTTTCACATCTGTGTTCATCAGGGATATTGGTCTCTAATTCTCCTTTTTGATGGGATCTTTGGTTTTGGGATCAGTGTGATGCTGGCCTCATAAAATGAGTTTGGAAGTTTTCTTTCCATTTCTATTTTTTGGAACATTTTCAGGAGAATAGGGATTAATTCTTCTTTAAATGTTTGGTAGAATTTCCCTGGGAAGCCATCTGGCTCTGGGCTCTTGTTTGTTGGGAGATTTTTGATGACTGCTTCAATCTCCTTACTGGTTATGTGTCTGTTCAGGTTTTCTATTTCATCCTGGTTCAGTTGTGGTAGTATATACATCTCTAGGAATGCATCCATTTCTTCCAGATTGTCAAATTTGCAGACGTATAGTTGCTCATAATATGTTCTTATAATTGTTTGCATTTCTTTGGTGTTGCTTGTGATCTCTCCCCTTTCATTGATGATTTTATATATTTGGGTCCTTTCTCTTTCTTTTTAAAAATTCTGGCCAGGGATTTATCAATCATATTAATTCTTTCAAAGAACTAGCTCTTAGTTTCATTGATTAATTCTACTGTTTTTGTTTGTTTGTTTCTATTTCATTGATTTCTGATCTGATCTTTATTATTTCTCTTCTCTGGCTGGGATTGCCTTTCTTTGCTGTTCTTTCTCCAGCTCCTTTAAGTGTAGGATTAGGTTGTGTATTTGAGACCTTTCTTTTTTCTTGAAAAAGGCTTGAATCGCTATATACTTTCCTCTCAGGACTTCCTTTGCTGTGTCCCACAGATTTTGAACTGCTGTGTTTTTATTATCATTTGTTTCCATGAAATTTTTCAATTATTCTTTAATTTCCTGATTGACCCATCCATCCTTAATTAGGATGTCTTTATCCTCCATGTATTTGAGTTCTTTCCAACTTTCCTCTTGTGATTGAGTTCTAGCTTCAGAGCATTGTGGTCTAAAATATGTGGGGAATGACCCTAATCTTTTGGTACAGGTAGGACCTGATTTGTAACTCAGGATGTGATCTACTCTGGAGAATTTTCCATATGTGCTAGAGAAGAATGTGTATTCTGCTGTTTGGGGATGGAATGTTCTAAATATATCTGTGATGTCCTTCTAGTCCAGGGTGTCATTTAAGACCTTTATCTCCGTGTTGATCTTTTGCTTGGATGATCTGTCCATTTAAGTGAGGTGGATGTTAAAGTCCCCTCCTATTATTGTATTATTGTTGATGTGTTTCTTTGATTTTGTTATTAATTAGTTTATATAGTTGACTGCTCCCGTGTTAGGGGCATAGATATTTAAAATTTTTAAATATTCTTGTTGGACAGACCTGTTGAGTATGATATAGTGTCCTTCCTCATCTCTTATTATAGTCTTTTTTTATTTGATAGATAGAGATCACAAGTAGTCAGAGAGGCAGGAAGAGAGAGGGGGAAGCAGGCTCCATGCTGAGCAGAGAGCCTGATGCGGGGCTCAATCCCAGGACCCAGGGACAATGACCCCAGCTGAAGCCAGAGGCTTCAACCCACTGAGCCACCCAGGCGCCCCATTATTATAGTCTTTGACTTAAAATTTAATTGATCTGACATAAGGATTGCCATGCCAGCTTCCTTTCGATGTCTATTAGCATGGCACGTTGTTTTCTACACCCTTGCTTTAAATCTGGAGGTGTCTGTGGGTCTAAAATGAGTTTCTTGTAGGCCACATATTGATAGGTTTTGTTTTTGTATCCATTCTGATATCCTGTGTCTTTTGATTTGGGTATTTAGCCCATTTACATTCAGGGTAACTATTGAAAGGGTACATTCAGGGTAATATTGAAAGATATGAATTTAGTGCCATTGTATTGCCTGTAACGTGACTGTTATTGTATATTGTCTCTGTTCCTTTCTGGTCTACTACTTCTAGGCTCTCTCTTTGGTTAGAGGACCCCTTTCAATATTTCCTGTAGGACTGGTTTGGTGTTTACAAATTCTTTTAGTTTTTGTTTGTCCTGGAAGCTTTTGTCTCTCCTTCTATTTTCAATTATAGCCTAGCTGGATATAGTATTCTTGGCTGCACGTTTTCCTCATTTAGTGCTCTGAATATACCATGCCAGTTCTTTCTGGGATGTCAGGTCTCTGTGGGTAAGTCTGTTGCCAAAATAATATTTTTGCCATTGCATGTTAGAGACTTCTTGTCCCGAGCTGTTCTCAGAATTTTCTTTTTGTCACTAATACTTGTAAGTTTTACTACTAGATGACGGGATGTGGTCCTATTTTTATTGACTTTGAGATGGGTTCTCTGTGCCTCTTCGATTTGATGCTTGTTCCCTCTGCCATATTAAGGAAATTCTCTATAATAATTCTCTCCACTGTGCCTTCTGTTACCCTGTCTCTTCTTCTTCTGGAATCCCAATTATTCTAATTTTTTTCACTTATGGTATCACTTATCTCTGGAATTCTCCCCTCATGGTCCATTACTTGTTTGTCTCTCTTTTGCTCAGCTCCTTTATTCTCCATCATTTGGTCTTCTATATCACGAATTCTCTCTTCTGCCTCATTTATACTCACAGTAAGAGCCTCCATTTTTTTATTGCACCTCATTAATAGCTTTTTTAAAAATTTCAGCTTAGTTAGATTTTAGTTATTATATTTCTCCAGAAATGGCTTTTATTTCTCTAGACGTGGTTTCCCTAATATATTCTATGCCTTTTTCGAGCCCAGCTAGCACCTTGAGAATCTTCATTCTAAACTCTAGTCTGACATATTATCAATGTCTATATTGATTAGGTCTTTGGACTGCTTCTTCTTCTTCTCTTTTTTGTGGTGAGTTTTTCTGTCTTGTCATTTTATCTAGATAAGAATATATGAATGAGAGAATAAAATAATAAAAGGGTGGCAAAGACACCATAAAACGTATGCTAACCAAATCAGAAGGGACCCAAAATTAGTGGAAGAAGAAAGGGGGTATAAAAGTTTTTTAAAAATTACATATATATATATATATGTATATATGTATATATATGTATATATGATGCCTAGTGGTACAATCTTGCTACCTATGACTTTTATTGGCTTACAGTCTTAGGAGAGTGACCCACCTCAGACCCTCATTTACTCGCCTATATATATATATATATATATTCCCAAGATATTCATCATACAGATTGTTACATTTAAAACTCTTCGTGGCTATGCATGTTCTATAACCATCTTATTATCATTAGTCAATATTGTTTTTAAAATTTTGCTTGGTTTGATAATGAAAATGGTATTTCTTTTTTACTAGTTTGCATTTCTTAACTAGTAAGGTTGATTTTTTTCATGTTTCTTATTGATCTCTTGAATTTCCTTTTTCAGTTTGTAGGTCTGTGACCTTGAGTCAAATACTGATTCCCTCTGAACCTTGGTTTACTTTTCTATAAAACCGAGCCAATAATAAGAACAATGCAACTAATTTGAGACCTACATTAGACAATAAGTGTAAAGTATTTAGACAGTGTCAGAGGCCACAATTCAGAATATCACATATCATGACTCTCTTTCCCTCCTTGGAGCTTGTATTAAGTACTATATTGAAAATTAGCGATCTTTATCTGATTACATTAACTATAATATGCTGCTTAATTTTTATATTTTTATTCAATATATGTTTAATAACAAGCAATTGTTAGGACCTGTTACTCAACTTCTTCATTTATGAAGTGGAAATACACATAGTACTTATGGGTTTTTTGTGAAAACTAAGTGGGTTTATGTATGTAAAATTCTTGGAACAAGGCTTCGCAGATAGGAAGGACTAAATAAATGTTATTGTTTTACTAGAATTTTTATTCCTATTATCATTTAGTATTAGTATATGGAAAACACCATAATATTTACATTACAAAAGAAAATACACTTCTGGCGTACCTGGGTGGGTCAGTGGTTTAAGCCGCTGCCTTCAGCTCAGGTCATGATCTCAGGGTCCTGGGATCAAGCCCCACATTGGGCTCTCTGCTCAGTGGGGATTCTTCTTCCCCCTCTCCTTTTGCCTGCCTCTCTGCCTACTTGTGATCTTTCTGTCAAATAAATAAATAAAATCTTTTAAAGAAATACACTTCTTTAAAAGACTTATGGCTTATACTTTCCTTATATCATCTTGCAAGATTTGATTGGAGATCAAGTCAAAGAATGCAAAATGCACAATTGGATTGTGGAAGGGACACCTGGGAGGTTCAATTGGTTCAGTATCTGACTCTAGATTTTGTCTCAGGTCATGATCTCAGGATTGTGAGATGAGCCCAATGTCAGCTCCACAATCAGCATGGAATCTGCTTGAGAGTCTCTCCTTCTCCCTCTGCCCTTCCCATATTCATGTGAACATTCCACTCTCTCTTTCTTTCTAAAATAAATAAATAAATCTTATTTTTAAAAGTGGACTGTGAAAAATTCAGATTTGGATACATTCTTCTTTAGTTCATTTATTCAACAAGCATTGGTTTCACACTATTCTATGGCAAATATTGTGCTACATATCCTGGGAATATGTCTGTGACTAATAATAATATATCAAATTATAGAGTAATATATAGCATATACAATAACCTATAATATTAATATATAGTTATCAAGAACTGCTATTACATTAAGTTTTATAGCCAATTTTACAGAGTACTCACTATGAGTCAGGCTGGGAATTTTTCTAAGCATTTGATTATCAGAAACACAAAATAACGAGACAAGTATAATAACACCCCTGATGTATAGGCGAGTAAATGAGGGTCTGAGGTGGGTCACTCTCCTAAGACTGTAAGCCAATAAAAGTCATAGGTAGCAAGATTGTACCACTAGGCATCATGTTGAAGATGCCTCTGAGATGAGCATGTGTTCTCAGAAAACTTAAAGACTGGCATAAGGAACCAAATAGTTACAATAAAGCATGACAAAAACTACACTGGGTTATATTTAAGGTGTTAATGAGAACACATATGAGAACTCTCTAACCCAAGGAATGAGAACAGGAAAGGCCCATTTAAACTGAAGCCTGATGCATCAAGTGTGATGCCTGGATGTTGGGATGAGAGGTCAAAATGTTGCAGGGAGAGAAAACAGCATGAAGCCCTGAAGTGACAGAGAATAAGGTTTGGGGAAGGACATAAAGAACACTGCACATGAAAGGGAAGATGATGAGGATAAGCCCAAAGATTTAAGATAACAAAATCCAGATGCTAGAGCTGCAGATCCTCTTCTTCTCTTACATGTCTGTCCAAAAAAGTAATGTCTGACCCACCTTCCAAAGCCCCACTTATAGTAAAAAGTGCTTGAGCATCTGCATGGGCCACAACCTTGCAGGCAGAACAATTCCAGGGAGAATTCATAGGAAACCTGCCTCTCTAATTCAGTACTTTCTTTTTCTTTTGATAATTCATAGCATACTATATTTCCTTTGAATAAAGTCTATAAAGGTTTTTGTAGGATACTTTTAGGGCAAAAAAAAAATAATAATGGCATAAGGGTAAACAGAGGATGCGTTGTGAGAACAGTCCAAACTTCCTAGGAGGTTGGATTAAGAGAGTGAATGGTGGATGGCCCTTTTAAGATGTCAGAGAGTGAGTGAAAAAGTTAAAAGTGATATGAAGAATGGTTTTGAAAGGGGCTGAGTAGAGGCAAGTCTTTTTTTTTTTTTTTTTTGAGGCAAGTCTTTTAAGGAGAAAGTCAACATTCTCTAAGACTGCAAAAACTTTTGATGGAGAACGTAAGAACAGAACAGCAAAGGAGAGAAAATAAGTTAAGGCTAACATAGCAAAAATCTGAGTACAGGTGAGAAAATCTGTCTATACCATCAAGGTAGAAAGTATAAAGAAAAGTTCAGACAAGAACAAAATATCACACAGGAGACATGGAATGTACAAAGAAAAGGAAATTAGGATTGATTTTTCACATATTAAAAATAAGCAGTAAGAGTACAAAAAAAGAATTATTAACAAAAGAAAACGACATGTTACATAAAACAGAAATTATGTGTACCAATGCCAAAGAATTAATCAAGAAGTTAAAATTTATTTTTTAATCTTTTATTTTTATTAACATATATTACTAGGCCCAGGAGTACAAGTCTGTCAATCGCCAGGTTACAACACTTCACAGCACTCACC
>NW_019154216.1:205014-251842 GCF_002288905.1 Enhydra lutris kenyoni | reverse complement strand
ATTGATAAACCACTGGCCAGACTTATCAAAAAGAAAAGAGAAAGGACCCAAATAAATCAAATCATTAATGAAAGAGAATAGATCACAACTAACACCAAAGAAATACAATTACAAGAACATACTATGAGCAACTCTACACTAACAAATTTGACAATCTGGAAGAAATGGGTGCATTCCTAGAGACATATAAGCAGCCACAACTGAATCAGGAAGGAATGGAAAACCTGAACAGACACATAACCAGTAAGGATATTGAAACAGTCATCAAAAATCTCCATACAAACAAAAGCCCAGGGCCAGACGGCTTCCCGGGGGAATTCTACCAAACATTTAAAGAAGAACTACTTCCTATTCTCCTGAAACTGTTCCAAAAAATAGAAATGGAAGGTAAACTTCCAAACTCATTTTATGAGGCCAGCATCACACTGATCCCAAAACCAAAGATCCCATCAAAAAGGAGAATTAGAGACCAATATCCTTGGTGAACACAGATGCAAAAATTCTCACCAAAATACTAGCCAATAAGATTCAACAGTACATTAAAAGGATTATTCACCAGGACCAAGAGGGATTTATTCCAGAGCTGCAAGACTGGTTCAACATCTGCAAATCAATCAATGTGATACAACACATTAATAAAAGAAAGAAGAGGAACCATATGATACTCTCCATAGATGCTGAAAAAGCATTTGACAAAGTACAGCATCCCTTCCTGATGAAAACTCTTTAAAGTGTAGGAATTGAAGGCACATACCTCAATATTATCAAAGCCATCTATGAAAAACCCACCTCAAATATCATTCTCAATGGAGTAAAACTGAAAGATTTTACCCTAAGGTCAGGAACACGGCAGGGATGTCCATTCAACCACTGCTATTCAACATAGTACTAGAAGTCCTAGCCTCAGCAATCAGACGACAAAAGGAAATTAAAGGCATCCAAATTGGCAAAGAAGAAGTCAGACTATCACCCTTTGCAGATGATATGATACTATATGTGGAAAACCCAAAAGACTCCACTCCAAAACTGATAGAACTTGTACAAGAATCCAGTAAAGTGTCAGGCTATAAAATCAATGCACAGAAATAAGTTCCATTTCTCCACACCAACAAGACAGAGGAAAGAGAAATTAAGGAGTCAATGACATTTACAATTGCACCCAAAACCATAAGATACCTAGGAATTATCCTAATCAGAGAGGCCAAGAATCTACACTCAGAAAAGTATAAAGTACTCATAAAAGAAATTGAGGAAGACACAAAGAAATGGAAAAATGTTGCATGCTCATGGATTGGAAGAACAAATATTGTGAAAATGTCTATGCTACCTAAAGCAGTATACACATTTAATGCAATCCCTATCAAAATCCTATCCATTTTTTTTCAAAGAAATGGAACAAGTAATCCTAAAATTTATATGGAATCAGGAAAGACCTCGAATAGCCAAAGGAATATTGAAAAAGAAAGCTAAAGTTGATGGCATCACAATTCCGGACTTCAAGCTCTATTACAAAGCTGTCATCATCAAGACAGCATGGTACTGGCACAAAAACAGACACATAGAACAATGGAACAGTATAGAGAGCCCAGAAATACACCCTCAACTCTATGGTCAACTAATCTTCGACAAAGCAGGAAAGAATGTCCAATGGAAAAAAGAAAGCCCCTTCAATAAATGGTGTTGGGAATATTGGACAACCACATGCAGAAAAATGAAATTGGACCATTTCCTTACACACACACGAAAATAGACTCACAATGGATGAAGCACCTCAATGTGAGAAAGGAATCCATCAAAATCCTTGAGGAGAACACAGGCAGCAACCTCTTCGACCACATCCGCAGCAACATCTTCCTAGGAACATTGCCAAAGGCAAGGGAAGCAAGGGCAAAAATGAACTATTGGGATTTCACCAAGATCAAAAGCTGTTGCACAGCAAAGGAAACAGTTAACATAACCAAAAGATAACTGACAGAATGGGAGAAGATATTTGCAAACGACATATCAGATAAAGGGCTAGTGTCCAAAATCTATAAAAAACTTAGCAAATTCAACACCCAAAGAACAAATAATCCAATCAAGAACTGGGCAGAAGACATGAACATACATTTCTGCAAAGAAGACATCCAGATGGCCAACAGACACATGTAAAAGTGCTCCACATCACTCGGCATCAGGGAATTATGAATCAAAACCACAATGAGATATCACTTCACACCAGTCAGAATGGCTAAAATTAACACGTCAGAAAATGACAGATGCTGGTGAGGATGCAGAGAAAGGGGAACCCTCCTACACTGTTGGTAGGAATGCAAGCTGGTGCAACCACTCTGGAAAACAGCATGGAGGTTCCTCAAAATGTTGAAAATAGAACTACCCTATGACCCAGCAATTGCACTACTGGGTATTTACCCTAAAGATATAAACATAGTGATCTGAAGGGTCAGGTGCAACCGAATGTTTATAGCAGCAATGTCTACAATAGCCAAAATATGGAATGAACATAGATGTCCATCCACAGATGAATGGATAAAGAAGATGTGGTATATATACACAATGGAATACTATGCAGCCATCAAAAGAAATGAAATCTTGCCATTTGCGATGACGTGGATGGAACTAGAGGGTATCATGTTTAGTGAAATAAGTCAATCGGAGAAAGACAACTATCATATGATCTCCCTGATATGAGGAAGTGGAGATGCAACATGGGGGGTTAAGGCTGTAGGAGAAGAGTAAATGAAACAAGATGGGATTGGGAGGGAGACAAACCAAAAGTGACTCTTAATCTCACAAACAAATTGAGGGTTCCTGGGGGGAGGGGGTTGGGAAAGGGGGTGGGGTTATGGACATTGGGGAGGGTATGTGCTATTGTGAGTGCTGTGAAGTGTGTAAACCTGGAGATTCACAGACCTGTACCCCTGGGGTTAAAAATATATTATATGTTTATAAAAATAAAAGATTAAAAAATGAGTTTTATCTCTATACATGAATAACAAGTTATCACTGAGAAAAATTAAGAAAATAATTTGTAATTCATAATCACTCCAAAAGAATAAAATACTTACAAATTATTTTCATCAAGAAGGGAAAGACCTGTATATTGAAAATCATATATCATTAATGAGAGAATTTTGAGAAGACAGAAGGAAGTCCAAAGACATCCCATACTAATGGATCCCAGGAACATATGTAATCCAAAAATACATACTGCATCAAGCAATCTAAACATTCAGTTCAAACCCCATCAACATTTAATAGCATTTCCAGAAATAAGAACAGCAATCATACAAAGTGAAAACTGCCATGGAATGCCTTGAACAGCCAAAGCCATCTGGAGAAAGAACAAAACTGGAGGTGTCATGATTTCTGAACTCAAAGTGTATTACAAAGTTGTAGAAATCAAAATGGTATAGTATTGATATACAGACAGACACACAGATGAATGGAACATAGTAAAAACCCAGGAAGAATCTGACACATATATAGTCAATTCATTTCCAACCAAAGCTACAAGAATAAAAAACAGGGAAGCAGCAGTCTCCACATTAAGTGGTTGTGGAAACACTGGGCAACATCAAGTAAAGCAATGTAATTGAACGTATACCCAACCCCACCCACAATAACAGAGTCAACACGTGAAAAAGATTTCAACAAAACACGTACACCTGTAAAATACATAGATGAAAATTGGACAGAATGTTATTAACACCCCCACAATTTTTTTTTAAATAATCTCCATGACAAAAATTTGAACTCAAGATTCTGAGATCAAGAGACAGATATTGTGGCTGACCCAGTCAAGAACCATTTAAAACTATGGAGCACAATTTACAATGAAGAAGTCAAACTCTCTCTCTTCGCAGACCGCATGATACTTTATATGGAAAACCCAAAAGACTCCACCCCCAAACTGCTAGAACTCATACAGCAATTCAGCAACGTGGCAGGATACAAAAATCAATGTCCAGAAAACAGTTGCTTTCTTATACACTAACAATGAAAATACAGAAATGGTAATTAGAGAATTGATCCCATTCACTATAGCACCAAGAACCATAAGATACCTGGGAATAAACCGAGCTGCAGAGGTTAAGGATCTGTACTCGAGGAACTACACAACACTCATAAAAGAAATTGAAGAAGACGTGAAAAGATGGAAGTCCAGTCCATGCTCATGGATCTGAAAAATAAACATTGTTAAAATGTCTATACTGCCTAGAACAGTCTATACTTTTAATGCCATTCCGATCAAAATTCCACCAGTATTTTTCAAAGAGCTGGAGCAAATAATCCTAAAATTTGTATGGAATCATAAGAAGCCAGGAATTCTTAAGGAAATGTTTAAAAACAAAACTGGGGGCATCATGCTGCCTGATTTCAAGCTTTACTACAAAGCAGTGATCACCAAGACAGCATGGTACTGGCATAAAATCAGACACATAGACCAGTGGAACAGAGTAGAGAGCCCAGATATGGACCCCCAACTCTATGGTAGAAAAATCTTCAACAAATCTGGAAAAAATATCCAGTGGAGAAAAGACAGTCTCTTCAATAAATGGTGCTGGGAAAATTGGACTGCTGTGTGTAGAAAAATGAAAATCAACCATTCTCTTACACCATACATGAAGATAAACTCGAAATGGATAAAAGACCTCAACGTGAGGCAGGAATCCATCAGAAGCTTGGAGGGGAACATAGACTGTAACCTCTTTGACATAGGCCACAGCAACTTCTTTCAAGATATGTCTCCAAAGGCAAAGGAAACAAAAGCAAAAATGAATTTTATGGTCTTCATCAAAATCAAAACCTTCTTCACAGCAAAGGAAATAGTCAACAAAACTATGAGGCAACCCAACTGAATGGGAGAAGATATTTGTAAATGACAATACAAATGGCTGATATCCAGGATCTATAAAAAGCTCAGACTCAACACACACAAAACTGATAATCATGTCAAAAAATTGGTAGAAGACAAGAACAGACACTTCTCCAATGAAGACATACAAATGGCTAATGGCCACATTAAAAATTGTTCATCATCACTAGCCATCAGGAAGATTTAAATCAAAACAACATTGAGATACCACCTTACACCAATTAGAATGGTCAGAATTAGCAAGACAGGAAACAACGTGTGTTGGAGAGTATGTGGAGAAAGGGGAACCCTCTTACACTATTGGTGGGAATGCAAGTTCTTGCAGCCACTTTGGAGAACAGTGCGGAGATTCCTTAAGAAATTAAAAACGGAGCTTCCCTATGATCCTGCTATTGCACTACTGGGTATCTTCCCCCAAAGATACAGATGTAGTGAGAAGAAGGGCCATCTGTACCCTAGTGTTCATAGCAGCAATGTCCACAGTCGCCAAACTGTGTAAAGAACCAAGATGTCCTTCAACAGATGAATGGATAAGGAAGATGGGGTCCATATATACCATGGAGTATTATGCTTCCATCAGAAAGGATGAATACCCAATTTTTGTATTAACATGGACGGGACTGGTAGAAATTATGGTGAGTGAAATAAGTCAAGCAGAGAGAGTCAATTTTCATATGGTTTTGCTTATTTGCGGAGCATAAGAAATAACACGGAGGACATGGGGAGATGGAGAGGAGAAGGGAGTTGAGGGAAATTGGAAGGGGAGATGAACCATGAGAGACTGTGGACTCTGAGAAAACAATCTGAGGGTTTTGGAGGGGAGGGGGTAGGAGGTTCGTGAGACTGGTGGTGGGTATAATGGAGCACACGTATTACATGGAGCATGGGGTGTCGTGCATAAACAATGAATTATGGAACACTGAAAAGAAATTAAAAAGATAAATAAAATTAAAAAAACATAAAAAAAAGATAAATAAAATAAAATAAAATAAAATAAAATAAAAACACTATGGAGCACAGAGGTGTCAGAGTAGATGTATCCGGGGCACCTGGGTAGCTCAGTGGGTTAAGCTAAAAACCCAGTAGCACTTTGAGACATATGCAGAACTTCACTACCTTGCAATTTAGAAGCAGCAAACACTGTGTTTCCCACTAATACCTAAAAGGCCTATACTCTTCCTTGCAGTGGAACATTTGCTTCAGCCAAAAAAGAAAAAAAAATAAATAAAGAGAAGAAGCCTGCAGCTTTCTGATTCTGGAAGTCTAGCCTTTCTACGCCCTGGAGGTTGAATCTTTGCCAGACTCTGCACCTCTGTTGAGAACTGAGAGGCCCCATCCTAGTTTGCTGAGATGCCCATTGTCTGTCTCTGATTTCATCTCTCATGGTGAGGCTTGATATCTCAGGCTTCTCATTGATATCCCTTCTTGAATATCTTTCCTGAGGCCCAGGGACATTTGTCTAAATTTCTGTATGCAGGAAAATAAAGCTATTTAATTACGGACAAAGCAAGCAAATAAACAAACAACAACAACAAAAACAAACAAACAAACAAACAAACAAACAAAAAAAAAAAACCTGCAAGCTACAATCATCTACCACAGCCAAAATACCAAGTGGCTGGTCTAAATATTTCAATTTAGTCAATCATAGAATTTAAAAACAAATATGAACCTAATGCTATCTCTATAAATCACCACAGTCAGAGCATCAAGGCCCAAATTACTTATCCTTAAAACACCAAGGCTTTCCGTGTGCATACTTTGGTCTCCCAAATTCCATTCCTTTGGTTTTATTTTCCAGTATTTCTGGCTGATACATTTGATGTTGGGGTTTTAACAAAGCCATCACAAAATTACTATTGTCCCTCCCTTACCCTGGTGTAATCTGAAGAAGCTGAGAAAAAAAAAAAAAACAAAAAACAGTCCAGGCCTCAAAATAGGGGTTAAAATAATAATAGATACCTTTTTGACAAGAATGGCTCTCAAAAGTTGAGTCAAATGCTCCTTCTAATCCTGAACCTCAGACCTAGGCAGGTTTACCCTCCCGATGATGGGCAATATGGAGGACTGGAGGAAAACATGTGCTTTTTAAGGACAAGATTAGTAGGAAAAGTGAAAGAAGTGAATTTAGTTCAAGTATGTAGTTATTCTTCCCCAAGTAATCAATTAGTTATGTAAACTTCACATTTACTAGGGTGGAATGAATGAAGAAGTAGAGAAAGGCCAGAATATGCAAAAGAAAGATAATCTCCTCCTGGATGCCTGGAGTGGGAAATGGCATTCCCCTTCAAAGAAAGGTCAATAACATGCCCTGATGTTAAATAACTCACATATGGAAACCACGGATGTCTGGTTCTAAGATTCCTGCTGTTGTCACAGTGATGTGCTAACTTTGTAACTTCACAACTCAGTCTGGTAAACTTACAAGAATTATTAGTTGTCATTACTGTGGTAATGAGATTACATTTTAAGTATGAACTTCAATGTGTCTATTTATTACTCAAGAAAAGCCTTGCTAAGATTACACCATTTCCTGTAATAGAGTGCTCTGAGGCCACTGACATATTTTTATCTGAGAGGCAGAATTATCCATGTAATTATTTTATCATGTGTTTTTGCTCATATCATTGACCGATAATTAAAATCACTTTACTGGGTTTTGGGAAACATACTCAAACTTTTTAAAATGATGGAAATGATCTGAAATTACAGCATTTGTTACTCAAAAGTATTTTTTTAATATTTTATTTATTTATTTGTCAGAGAGAGAGAGAGAGGGAGAGAGAGCAAGCACAGGCAGACAGAATGGCAGGCAGAGGCAGAGGGAGAAGCAGGCTCCCTGCTGAGCAAGGAACACGATGTGGGACTCGATCCCAGGACGCTGGGATCATGACCTGAGCCGAAGGCAGCTGCTTAACCAAATGAGCCACCCAGGCGTCCCTCAAAAGTATTTTTTAAGGAGTCACCAATTCTAAAAATTTTGAAATTTATCTATTTTTTTTAAAAAAAATATGATTAATGTATTGATCTTATAATAACAACACCTAAAACTTTTAAAAGTGTTTCGTACACATCAATTTCCTTAAGCTTCTCATCATTCTAGAACATAAGTATTATCGTTCTCTTTCTCAGGGATGGAAACTAAAGTTAAAGGTGATGAGTGGCTCTCCAGGGTCATAGACTTAAGAAAGAGCATAGGGCTTGAACCTAGACTGTTATGGCTTCTAGGTTAGTATTTATTTCATGACATGGGCTTCCTCTAAGCCAGAGGCAAAGAGGAACTCACATTATGGTTATTGCAGAAAACTATAATGTCCACTCATTATCTCAAGGATCATTGAAAACAAGATGAAAGAATGATGTGGGCTTTCAATTCTTCATGTGATAAGAGGAAGTTCCAGATATGGAATCTGTATTCCCCATAGCACTACACTAGTAACAATAGAAACAGGAAGATTGCATCCCTTCGTGAGAGAGGAAGACCCTCTTGAAAAGGACTTATCATCCCTGATGATATTGATTCTGCTTCTATTGCCATCTTTGAGGCTTGGTCTCTACAGACTTTTTGTTTATTTATGTAAAAGGATAATAATGACATTTTTCTTGGGTTATGGTTGGTAGTTTCTTCTTTCATCAAACTTATTTTCTGCAAGTCTTCTGCAGAAAGCATGAGGCTATGAAAATTTCTAGAGCCCAGAAGAAAGGGTTTAGAAGAAGATTTATCTTTCTTTCCCTCCTTCTTTCTACTGGATCTATTCTCTTTTGTCTCTCAATAAGGTCTTCTCTTACTTTCTTCATTGAATGAATAATGAACAAGCCAATGAATAAATGAGACTATAGAATGGAATAGGGAGAAAGCAAGTGGGAAATAAAGTTATCCTAGAAATGGAGGTGGAACCCTAGGTATTAGGAAGAATGGAAATCTGTACACATAAAAGGTGTAAATCAAATAGATCAATGCAAAGTACTGAAAGTTCCCATGAAAAATAATAGCACCACCAACACTCCTCATTATATATACGTATATACATATATATATACACATATGTACATTTCATGTTATATATATATATATAACATGAAATGGTATGCTTGCCTACATTGTCATTTCTATTTATGCAGATATGCCTACATTGTCATTTCTATTTATGCGGATATATATATATAACTTCTTCACATATCCACAAAAATAGAAATGACAATGTAGGCAAGCATATCATTTAATGTTTTTATTGCCATGCCAGTGACTTCAATTAACACCTTACTTAGGCTAAACACTTAGCCTTCACATCATTTTTAAACACAAAAAGTAAAGAGAAGGGTGATTATTTTCTCCCTAGTTTTGGCTATTCTCACTTAGTCTTATTCAGCATATTGTTTTCTTCTCAGGAGACAGGTTGTACACCTGAATTGCATTAGAAAAGTTAGCAAATGAAATCAGATTTCCTCTAAACCCCTATCATTGTTATTTGGAGCATATTTGAAAGCATATCCTTTAATATAGCAATATTCCATTCTCTATACTTTTATTACTTTGCACTTGAATCCAGTCTCTGTAGTCGAGACAGAGGCACACAATGAAACAGTATCTCACTATATATGTGGAGAAACTTGTTAGTGTATAGATACACACACATAGAAACACACACATGCACCTGTACATATTTTCTAAACACTGCCAAGACATTCACTAGAAAAACATGGAGGGGAGTAATGAGATCCAGACTCAGATTTAGGTGGAATTAGATCTCAGCTACATATGCACTATTATTTTTAGTGGAGCTTCACTTATAATACATTTATGTACCCATCGTTAACCACAGATTACCTTCCTATAAAACAACCTTCCCAATATTTTTCACTTTCTAAATCTTATCTATCTTCATAATCTAACAATGGTTATTGATAATCCATGAGACTGTTCTAGACTCATCCAGAGACATGTCTTTCTTTTCTAAACTTACAGCACTTCTAGTTACTATCAGAATAATCATTTGCAAATGATACCAGGCACCAGGAACATACTTGTGATACTGTGGATCTTTCTTTCAGATATCGTTCTATTTCATTTATTTTGTATAAATTGAAGCTTATTGATTTCTTCCTATGTATATTAGTCTCTGCATATGATCCATGGCTAAAAGCCAAGTGTCATGTCATGAGTAATAGTTCTAGAATGATATTTTCTAAAGTTTCATGTGGTACTGAACTTTACATTTTACACTAGGGCTGCATAGGGAAAAGGAAAGAAAAAAAACATTAATAATGCAGAAAAATAGACTGAGGCAAGAGAATAAAGGTATGTGGTAGATAAGATTCAAATATCATGTAAATGCAGCACTCAGGAGAGTACGGCATTGAGCTAAGAATGTATGAAGGGAATGGAGGCAATAATGGGTCCCAAAGAGGCAAGAATTGAACCTCAGTGAGAATATTCTTAGCAGAATAATAGGGACACAAGAGTGCCAACAGTTCTAGAAGGAAAACATGGTTGAATGAATCTCTGCCCCTCAGAAACTGTAAGTGATGAAAACATTTAGCTAAACTTTCAATTTGCACATACCATTCCACGATTAATTTATGTTTTTTCCCTCCTCACCTTTTCTCTCGTTTATGTTAAGACCATTTGCAAAACGTGATTATTTTCTACTTAATATAGCATATTTCCTAGACACATTGAGTACTACAGGCTCAGACGTTTACAGTAGGATTTTCCTCAAGCAACTTGCAGCTTATGGTTCCATAGATATGCCTTAATTATCTGTAACTCTAAGGTGAAGTTCTTGAGATAACTATTTTTAGTCACCTGTTACAGATTGAATATTTGTGCCTCTCAAAAATTCATGTTAAAATCCTAATTCCAGTAAGATGTTATTTGGAGTTGGGGCCTTTGGAGATAATTAGGTCACAAGTGTGAGCCTTCATGTATAGGACTGGTGTCCTTATATGGAGAGGTCAGAGAGCTAGCTAGCTCTCTTTACACCACATGAAGATCCAATGAGCAGTTAGCAATCTGCAGTGTGGAAGAGGGCTCTCACCAGAACCTGCCATGCTGGCACTCTGATATCTGACCTAAAACCTCCAGGATGATACTCATTTCTATTTTTGAGAAGCTACTCAGTTTATGGTATTTTGTTATAGCAGCCCAAGCTGACTAAGACATTTTCCTTATATTCCTATAAAATCTATCACAATAATTATCATACGGTAGATTTTCCATTAGTGCTGACTAAAATAACCTTTCTAATTCCACATGCTTATCATTTATCTGTGATGAATATTCAAAGATATTTCTCTAAAAGATGTAACCCTGGCCAATTAATTAAAAAATCATTAAACATTCAATCACATCATTAAGATATCTTGAGTGCAATGAAAATCAGGTGGGTGGAACAGAAAATACACCAAAGGATTTGTTTTTGTCATTATTTTACAGTTTTGAGCTGTGATGGGAGTTGCCTTTGAAAACATTTGTACTTCCCATTTAGGTGAACTCTGTGTCATGCAGAGAAAGATGAAAGCAATCTCTGTGTGAATCAGGTATGACGGGTTAGTTCTATATTTACCATCCACTAATTCCTTTGAGTAATCATATTTGTTCTCTGATTACACTTGGACTGATGGATTTAAAAGCAAAAGAGCAGGAGGAGTTGAAAATACTTGAATCACACAATATTCTCAAGTGTTGCCATTGGCAATGAAAAGCCAACAGTCCATTTCCAAGTCTTACAGTATATGAGACATAACTAGACTTTGGGCAAATCTGATGCAGTAGTGATAGCCCGCAGCACACAAAGCTAAATACCAAGCAGAAGACAGTTTGTTTACTGTGTATAGAAGCCCATGCAGCCCAGACAAGGAGCATGAAAGGATGAACTAGGAACTCCCTGACTTATGGCTGGTTTCCTGGGGAAAGTTTATTGGTGTTACATAGGAAATACCCTGGTGGAAATAACCCTAAAACATGGGAAAGATCTTTGCCAAGCAAGAAGAGATTCTTTTTCAGAAGGAGGGTTAAAACTCTTGCTTACTTTTGACTGAATAAAATAGTATTATTCCCATCGAGTGGGCTGGTGATGACCTAGAGCAATCGGGTAAAAGAAAGAAAATCACAGAATGTACTACAAAATATAAAGTCTCCCTTAGGAATAAAGTTGAGAGAAATTGTAGGGTGAGGTGAACCATGAGAGACTATGGACTCTGAAAAACAATCTAAGGATTTTGAAGGGGAGGGGGTGGGAGGTTGGGGGAACCAGGTGTTGGGTATTGGAGAGGGCACGGATTGCATGGAGCACTGGGTGTGGTGCAAAAACAATGAATACTGTTAGGCTGAAAAGAAATAATATATATATATAAAAGATCAAGTAGTAATGTCTTGCATTGAGGAAACATAAAATTATATATTACATCATTTTATTCTATAAAGAGGTAATGATTCATTTTTGTGTTTTATACTATTTCACATTTGTTAAGTGATTACTATATGAAGAGTACTCAATTGCATATTTCTCAATATTAGTGTTTATAAATCTCATTGACAGTCAGGAAATATGTACAAATGTCAACTCCATTTTGAAAATAGGAAACTAGACTTTAGAGAAATGAAGTAAACAGTTAAATGAAGTAGTTAACATAAAGTATGTTGGAGGTAAAGAAAGGTGTCTATGCTCTGAGACCCAACACCTCATTTGTAATCTCTGGCCTGCACAAAGTGATAAGAAGAAAAGAATAACAAGACTCATTACAGACCAGCTAAGGCTGAATAACAAAAATGTTTAGTGCAGCCAGTCATCTTGGTCACAATTAACAGTATGGGATTGGAGGAAAGGAAGTAGATAGTGGTCACCAACCTGGACGTTTTGTTATGTGGACCTGGCAGGTAGTCAAGAGATGGAAAGAAATCTGTGTATGAAAAGAACATTCATGAACCTATTCTTGGCAAGCTGAGATAGCTGGAGATGCACTCATTTCTCTTTCAAGGGTAAGTTTATAGAAAGAATAAATAATAGATAATTAACAGAGATACCAGAATGAGACAAATGAGGCCCCTAGGGTAGACAATTTAAGGAGCCACTCACTTGCAGGGTTATGAAGGTTCATGGGTGAGGCTTGTGCAAACCTAGTTGGGAATGTCTCCTGACATCTTGTGCTCTGGATGCATCAATTGTCTCACCTTAGTGATGGTTCTGGTGTTTACACTATGTCAAAAACAGTTAGTTATTCTTTTCTCAGATGATATGGCTATTTTTCAGTTACGGGAAGAACAGATCTTTGTGAAAAATAGTAATGAAAGAGTAGTAAAAAATAATCTGGACACTAATGGCCCATTTTGTGATGACAAATTTGCAACCATTTGCTCCAATGAATCATTTTTTTATTTCGTAATTATAGATTTTCAGTTATACTTCCAAACTCTGATGCAATTTCACTTTCTTGGTTTACATATTTATTCATTCCAAGGTATTTATTGAGTTCCTACCTCATGTGTCATTGTGCTAGCCAATTGATTATACATTGGTGAACAAAACAGAATTGGTGACTGTCCTTTTGGCATTGACAAGTGGGAGAGAAAAAAAAGTTATTATGTACATAACTAAATTAATAAGTACTTATCATTGTGGTAAGGACAATTAAAGAAACAATCATGATGAAGGAATGCCTAATATTATTGGTTCATGTTCGAGAACACAGTCGAGGATCACCTCCAAGACCCTTGGCGACGCAGTGTGGTTGAGGAGAATGCCTGCCAGAAGTCCTAAGACATTTGAAGAAGTAAATTATATAACATCTTTTCTTTCAATATTAAAGATAAAATTGAAATAATTCATGCATGCCTTAAAAATAGGAAGATTTTTTTTCAACTATGTAGAATAAAAACAAAACACATTTGGTCATACTGCAAAGATACTACTAATACAGTTGTTTCTTTCTCATTTTGTCTCATGTCACACTTTAGTAAAATTCATATTACTCCTTGACTACTCTTCCTTTGCTCTTGTCTTTCTTCTTTACCTTCCTTCTCCTACTCTTCCTTTTTATTCTTACATATTTAGGATTGATATAATTTTAACTACTTCTCATTTGAAGCTTCTCTTGGAGGGGAGCGTAGGTGGCTCAGTTTTATTGAGTTTCAGCTCAGGTATTTTTCTTTTGGACCCTGGGATCTTGCCCAGAGTTGGACTCTGTGCTCAGCAGGCAATCTGCTTGAAGATTCTCTGCCTCTTCCCAACACTCCCCTACTCTCTCTGTCTAATAAAAATTATTTAAAAAGAGATGAATAATAAGAAAAAACCTGAAAAAATAAATAAAAGTCTACAAAATTAAAATACAAAGAATGGTACTTAGTGTTTTCCCTAAGCTCTGAAGCTTTGCAGTGCTCTATTATCAGTAAACTTGAGAGGAGTGAGTTGTTTGTGATGGTCTTCTAGGGAAGGGATCTCTTGCCATGATCCTCAAGTGGACTCCAACTGGTGCAAATGCAGCTGTCCTAAGCAGCAGAGACAGGCCTCAGGGAAAGCAGCTCTGGAGTCCAGTATGTGGCATAGTTTTACTCCCTGAAGGCTTGTAGCACCACTGGGTGAGATGAATATCACTGCACCCTGCTCTCTATGCAGGAGCTGAAAATTTGCACCCCTGCTCTTCAGAGAGTCCTTACAGGAAAAAAAAAAAATTCCACCAGTCGTTAACTCCCCGGTTTCTGTCAGAACTCTCTGCCAGTGACAGTGTCACGCTGCCAGTGACAAGGCATTTTTATCTCAGGAACGTGATTGAGTTCTAACTCCAATATTTTTGTTTTTAAATATTTTATTTATTTGAGAGAGAAAGAGAGTGATAGTGAGAGAGAGAATGAGATGGGAGAAGGTCAGAGAGAGAAGCTGCTCCCCATGGAGCTGGCAACCTGATGTGGGACTAAATCAAGACACTCTGGGGTCATGACCTGAGATGAAGGGAGTTACTTAAACAACTGAGCCACGCAGGTGGCCCTAATTCCAATTTCTATGGCACAGAACCACACCTTACCTGCTGGGTGTTTGAGGTCTTGCCATGATTTTTTTTTCTTTTCTTTTCTTTTTTTTTTTCCTGAACCTCTCTCAGGAAATTGAATGCTGTGATTCAGAGTATAGGGCTACAGAGAGCAGAAACCCAGGACTTAGCTTCGTGGTTTTCAGCCAGTTTTCCCTACTGATGTCTGGGAACTCTGAAGCATCCTGGACCCACCTGTTTTTCTTGTGACCCTAAAGATCCTCAGATCATGCTGTCACACCTGGGATTCCACCCCACTTCACGTCTTGAACACTTTTAAGCCATAAATGTCCCCCATAGTAGTCGACTCCTAAGTGTTTCAATCAAGCACTTAATTGTCACTAAAAACTTTGCAGTAGTCTCCTTCAGGTAAGAGCCTCCCCTCTGCTGTATCCACAGTCAAAGCACCAGCATAACTTATTCCCACCCATGCAACTCAAGCTCTGAACCTGCTGCAGGCACCACAGAGATAGCTAGAGTTTGCTCTTGAGGTGGTTCAGGATCTTCTTCTGAGGCTGGTGCTGTTGGTCCAAGAAGAGAAATTATCATCACCATGATTGACTTTTCATGTCCCTCCTAAATGAGGAAAAAAATTCCCACCACTCATTGTTCTCTGAGTCCATGAATCAATGCCTAGAAGGTCTCCCCTGATGGCAGGTCATGGGCATAGGTATCTGAGAATATTCATTACTCCTAGACTACTAGTTGATGGAGACTTGCTCTGTGTGGTCTAAGCTGTTCTGTACACTGGTCTATATACACCACATCCTGTCCTTTTCAACTCAGCATCTCTCCTCCCTCTGCCCATCCCCTCCTGCTTTTGCTCTTTACCTTCTAGTAAAGAAATAAAATCCTGAAAAAAAATAAATAAAAGATTGAGCATAAAAGTGTACACTTAGGCCTTCAAGACCTGACTGGAAAGACCCTACTTTGTGTATTTCTTTGTCATCTTTCCTCCTGTGCTGATGGCATCAGTGGTGCATGATAACCCAGGGAGTGAGAAGGCCCATGGTGAGGGACTCTGCATTCCTGAAAGACCACATAAAGAATTTCAATCTCCTAATCCTAAGAAGCCCCCAGCATGGTCATGGGGGAAAATCTGTGGTGACATGCTACCAAAATTTGGGGAGTTACTTGGTAATTTAGCATAATATAATATACCTGCAACATGTTGATATCACCAAGTTAACTTCAAGAGTTATCAGCCAAAAACCTTTAAAAATGACCAAAGGGACACCTGGCTTCCTCAGGCAGTAGGATACTTGATCTTTGGGTTATGAGTTTGAACACCAAATCAGGCATAGTTTACTTAGAAAACAAAAACAAGAAAAAATGAAAAAAAAAAAAAAAAAAGGTCTTACACATGAGCACAATCAATGAGGCTTAAACGATGGAGCTGGTCAGTGTTGGGATGAATCTTGTCTCCCATTCATTCAGCCACTGGGCACTGCACACTCAGGTGGTGCCAGTGCTTATCAGCCAACCAGGTTCTGCGTCTAAGAACTCAGGGTCTGGAGGAGAAGATGGATAAACAAGAAACAAAAATGAGAATGAAAAGAACAATTGCTCCATAGGGAAAGAGCAAGGGACTACAACTTAGTCCTGAGCTCCACCAAATGAGGGGTTTGACAAGGCTGTGCTGAGATGACATTGAGAATTCCTGTGTCATGAAAAGAAGGAGACACCCCTGCACAAATCTGAGTGTATTCAACCTGGCAGAGGACACCATGGAGCAGAGCATTGGGGGAAGACTTTGATGATTCTAGAGTGGAGGTTAGAAAGGAGGCCAGGGTGGCCAGAGGAATCTGAGGAAGAGAGAGAGAGGGAGGGTAGGAGGGCCAGGGACTGGGGCAGTTCGACAGTATCAGTGCCCTTCTCTCAGTGTTGTGTGACCACATTTCCACACACTCAGTGGCTGAACCCACAAACACTGTATCCTGGTCTCAGGGGATCAGGAATCCGCAGTGCTTAGTTGGGGGCTCCTTCCACAGTCTCTCCTTACATTGGAACTGTTGACAACACCAAGGGAAAACCTGCTTCTCTGAGAACCTGAGGTCACTTAGGGGCATTGGACATAGCCCACCTCAAAAACCTGAGTTCTTCTGTTTGATGTTAACCCACAGTTCTAGGCCACATGCATATGTCTGTGTCATGGTTCAACCTTAGGTCTTGTACCGCAGTCTGCAGATCTGAAAGAGAGCATGGGTTAGAGTCAACATGGGGCTGGGCAATGAGATTTTATAAATAAATATCAGCAGGGAGTTTGGATCATATTGCCATTTTCTGTAGAATGGAAGTGAATCAATAAATCCAGACCACACTCAGGGGAGGGGGTTACACAAGGATATATGCAAAGGACTTGGGGAATCAATGGTACCCCTGAGGGGGGAAGGTGATCCCTGTGGGGCCTGTGCCTTGCACAGAATCAGACTGGTAGGAAGGCTTACCAGGCATGAATCCAGCTCTTTGAATATCTTCAAAGGTGGAGTCCTGGTGCACCTAGACATTCACTGGGAGCTCTGGAAAAGGTTGTCTAGAAGGAAGTGGCTATATACATGGAAATGGTATCAGTCTGAGGGTGGTCACTGATATCCTGGAAAGGAGACATCTCCCCATGTTGTTTTCTGAGGAGGACCCCAGGTTATGGCAACCCACTGAATGGACCCCTATCTACATCACACATATTGGAAAGGAGGTAATGGCTTGTTCCAGGACAGGCACTCTCTAAGGGTAAGGGTGAATTCTGACCATAAAGGGGCAAGACACCAATCCCTTCTTTAGGGTTTGCATTGAAAATTAGAAGCCTAAGATCTTCTGAAGCTATTACCCACCCATTGTAGGTGGGGCTGTCATCTTCTGTGACTCCAGAATGTGAGCACTGATGAACACATGTGTGCACGCAGGAGCAAGTGTGCATGTGCACACAAAAACACACAAACCGGTAGGGACTGTGGGGTGGGATCTGACTAGTAGCAGATTCAAAGAAGTTGATAGGAGAAAGGAAATTTGTTTGGAGGTATTCCCTTCATGTGACACTACTTCTCTAACATCATAGATATTATCCAACCTATGGCTGTGGATATTTGGTAGAAGAACATGCGGAATCATCCATATTTTACAGAGAAGACCATCCCTGTCAGGCACAATGGTTTATCTAGGGTCAAAAACAGGTAATAAGAGAGTTCTGTCTGAAATCAGATGTGTTTCCAAGCTGGGGCCCTGGATGCACCCAGATCTTCACTGGGGACCTGTGAAGAGGGGTGTGTTGGTGTCACCGTGTACAGATGTGGTCTTGCATGCAGAAAAGGGATGAGGAGATGGCAAACCAGAGCACTGTTTGCTTAGGTGTCAAACCAGGAGTGGTCTCCAGTAGGAGATCCCAGGCAGCGATGTAACTTCTGGGACCACAGACCCCAACAGAACTTGGAACCCCTGCAACCAGGCACCCACATTCTAGTGTAGTGCAGTGTCAGGGTTACTTGACGAGAGACATTTGGTATGGAAAGATGTTCTCTTGCTGCTTGCCTAATTTCCGGGGCTCTGGCTTCCAGAAACCCCAAGGGAATGCCTTTTACACATACTGCAGACATTGGCCCAAAACCTCGCCCCCAATACCTCAGGGCATTTGGCAGGAGGTGCCATAAGGTACTTAATAATGAGCAGACTAGGTGATGACCACCCCTATGAATCATCCAAAGGCAGCCCCATCCCTTCCTCTTGAGTTTTAGGGGAAAATGAATATATGGGGTTTCCCGACCAAGGGCTGTAGTAGGTTGAGCACAGTGGATATACTGGTGATCCCTTCTTGTTCACACCAATGTCACGGTTGGAAGGGTGGAAAGAGGATTCCTGAGTCGCCTCTTACCTGTGCCAGAGTCCATCCAAGATCCTGAAGCTGTGCCACGTTTCTATCCTTGATGGAGGTGTGTGAATCCTGGGGTATGGTGTGTCTGGAATGGAGTGCCATTGGTCTGAAGACCAGCAAAGGCATCCAGACAGGGCTCTGAGGCCTCCTGCCTGGCTTCTGAGCACTGTCTTTACAGACCTCTAGAAAGGAGATGGGGCAGGAGCCGAATGATGAGATCCCCATCTATACCTCCTTGAAGGAAAAGAAGGTGCCCCACACTGCCAACAGAGTCCAGCACTAGTTAGAGATGAGTGCAGGTGTTGGGGGAATCCAACTCCAAGGGCTCCAACGCAGAACAAAGGACCCCACATTCTAGAAGCTAGCCTGGGCTCCTAGGGTCCTGTACTCACATGCATCTCCATTCCATCTCTTCCACAAAATTGCCCTCATTGTCCTGCCCACGCCTTGGACAGAAGCAGAGTCATTGTCCACTTATTTATAAGAATATCATTAAAGAGACTTTAAACCATGTCTCATCTCATTTATCTAGAGTTCTTTTGCACTGTGCTATGCATTTTCCTAACTCTTGCCCCCAGGTGTCCGCATTGGCCCAACAGCTGTTCCCCGAGTTCTGCACGTCTTGCAAATGATCATGGTGAATTGGGAGACTTTTATCCAAAGGGACCTTCAGCCCATGGCACTATTTCTCTTGTTCTGCCCTTTTGTTTTGATGGAACATATCTTTGTGGTCCCTCCAGGTTCAGGATTAGGGGCTCCACTGTGTTGCAACCCATTCCTGAAGGCCAGTCATTTATCACAGCCATTGAGCCCTTTACTGATGCAGGAATTTGATGTGATCCCCTTCTGTTGCCAACGCACAGTGCTGCATCCAAATCCTTCACACCCTAATATCCTAAGACCTCTCACCTAAAATATCTCTGTGTTCTTGTCTCAATAATGGGATATGTTATCAGAAATCACAGGATTCATGTCATTCATGCAAGCTGGTGCTCAGTACTCAGCTCACAATGTGACCTGAGATACTATCCATTCAGACACCATTTACTTCAATTCTTTACATGGCTGCCGAGAACCTTTTTTCTTTTTTCTTAAAGGTTTATTAATTGATTGGTTGATTGATGGATTTGAGAGAGAGAGGCAGAGGTAGAGTGGGGAGAAGCAGAGGGAGAGACAGAATCCTCAAGCAGACACTGCCCTATGAGCATGGCCCTACGAGGAGCACAGTCCCAGGACATTGAGAATATGACCTGAACCAAAACCAAGAACCTTATGATTAACCCAAGGAAACACTGAGTCACCTTATTCTTTTAACACTGTGTGCTCTCTTGTCCCACCTCTTGCCATAAGTCACTGAGATCTGGGGGGTCAGTCTGCCCTCCGACACCCAATTCTCCTGGTGTCTATAGCACTGACTCATGTCTCCTCTGATTCACCTCCTGGTAAAAATGGCTCAATCAGAAAGAGAAATGAGACCTCCGTGCATTTACCAACCAGGCCAACACACTGGAGACAGAAATAGAATACCTGGCACCTGCCTTCCTAAGAAGAGATCTAAACTCTGTATACATGTTCCTGGGTACATACCGAGGCTTTGCCACCACCCAAGAGGTGCTGGACCGCCTATTTTCATGGTGAGAACCCGAATCCTTACTGCCAAGCGTGATTTGGCCAATGCCTGGTTGTGAGACTTTGGCATGTCTCCAAACTTCCCCAAGCCTCAGTTTGCTCCTAGCTGGGGCAGAGTTATTATAGGGATTCCACGGGGACTTGTAGGGAAAGTACACCTGGGTGCCTGCTCCTGTGGAATAGTCTGCTAGAGGGCCTGTGGTCACGCTATTTGAGCATTCTCCTGCTCCTCATGATGAAGCCTCTGCCTCATCCCTCACTATCACTATGGTCTTGAGCTGGGCTGTTTTGCCATTGAAGGGGATATCTGAGACTCCATCTGGAGTCTGTGTCTGGGTGAATCCAGAGCAGGCATCCCTGGGTGTGACCAGGGGCCAGGCCCACTCAGGTATCTGTTATGGGCTCGTTGGTGCCCTTTCATTCATCAAGCATTCAGGAATCCCAACTCAGTGAAGGCATTTATATAGGAGCTGAATATGATCCCTACACAGAACAGACAGAACCCCAGGGCTGCAGACTAGCTGGGATTCAGGCTATGAGAGATAGTATACACAGTACATTTCATGTGATGCCCCCTGGCGTCCTCTAGATATGTGAGCATTTTCTCCATCTATGATGAAGTCAGCGGAGTCCAGGAGAAGTGGAATATGAGAGTGAGCTTCAGCTGATAAAGGAGGGCCTTCCCTCTCCACCAGGGTAGCGAGGTACTGGGAATTAGAGGGCCTGCTGGACCTTCACCCACACATCTGTTATTCCTGCTTTAGGGTAAATGTCTGAGAGCTTTTTCTGGAAAATGGGAAGGTGTCCTGGGGAGATGTGGCTGGTGTGTAACCACTGTGGAAAACATAGTGGGATGGAGGACAGCTTCAAACCCTACGAGGGTCATTCTTCATCCTTGTCCCCTCCCAGCCCTATCTCTCTCCCAAATCCAGGACCCTGAACTGAGGATTTAGGAACCATCACACAGCAGTCTGTTAGAACCTGGACACTTGGTGTTCAGAAGGTGCTCAGGAGACCCAGTGAGAGGTCAGTGACCACACAACCCACATCCTCTGGGAGATTAGTGTCAGTGGAAGAAGACCCACTCATAGTACCTAGTAAATAAGGCAGCACATGGGCACAGGAAGTAACGTTTGAGGTATTGGGGGTTCCTGGGAAGGCCTGGCTAGACACAGAGTACCTTTGTTCCCTCCTTGGTTGGATCTTCACAGAGAAGTGGCAAGTGCTGCGAGGGTAATTAGGAGGACAGACACCACCTCTCCCTGGGCAAATGCAGTTGATTTCAAGTGGCAAGTGAACAAGGAGACAGACTGAGGAGTGTGTCCAGTGCCCCTAAGAAGGACAGAAATGCTCATACCATTTATCAAGGACTCCCACTCATAATGTCTTTTTGCCAGCCTGCCATCTGTGACCAGGCCTGTCCTGGGGAGGACTGACAGATAACAGGTGGAGAAGGATTAGGACTTGTCTCTGACAGGAACTGGAAATCCGGGAGCCAAGGTTCCCACAGGGTTTCCCTGGGATATTGGTTTGGATGGGTGCCCTGTCTTGAGCACATGGCTGGAACAATATTCTGGGGATTTTTTCCAGCCCACATATTTCCCATCCTGTATATGCTGCTGGCATACATGGGGCTCAATATGCCAGGCCTGGAGTGCTGTGCCCAACTTCTGCTCTCACAGCTGCAAGACCTTGAGCCCACGAAGAGAGAGCCTGGGTGTGAGTAGGTCTGGGGGTGACAGATGTGGGCCTGAGGAGGAGACAGTGTG
This sequence comes from Enhydra lutris kenyoni, assembly GCF_002288905.1. Classification (NCBI taxonomy): domain Eukaryota; kingdom Metazoa; phylum Chordata; class Mammalia; order Carnivora; family Mustelidae; genus Enhydra; species Enhydra lutris. The sequence goes on along the minus strand of NW_019154216.1, from coordinate 229,677 downwards.
GGCCACACTGAGTAATCCTCCACAGGTTTTTATTGGTCTGAGAGGAGTGAGTAGTCTCAGATCCCGGTCCCCTTGGGCTTCTGTTGGAGAGACATTCCAAGGATGGGTCTTGAATGCAGACCACATTGAGTGGTGGGAAAAACTTCTTTTATGTATGAGACAAAAGGGAAGTCAGCCGTGCTGATGATACATTCTCTTCTTGGAGCTATAGCACCAGCCCTCGAGCAAGATCCTGATCCACCTCAGGAACCCATCCCAACTCCCACTCTGGAACCCACTGAACCTTTGGGGCCTGATCTGATGCATCCCATCCCTGCTGCTCTGGTTCACCAGTCAGGAAGCACAGTGACATCACCTGCCCTGGCGGGGCTAGTGCGGGTGGTAGTCAGAGATCTAATTCACGCTCCTGAGATGAAAGAGCCAGCGGCCCCTTTGCCTGACCTGGAGGTAGAGCAGCGTCCTTCCCCTGCTCCTGGAGTTCCTGAATGGCCTGAACCACCACCATCCTCAATGGCACAACCTGCCTCAGCCTCTGAGCAGCAACTGGTGCAGGCTGTAACCCCAAACAATGCCTTCCCCTCCCCTGTCATTGTCTTCTTTGTAATATTTGTGTTTTGTATACACCTGTATAATTACTTAATATATATATATATATACGTATATATATATATATATATATATATATATATATATTAATAAAGTAGAATTTGAGTTTACATAAAATTTTACTCATATCATTTTCAGTGTTATATCAATGTCTCATTAGGTACATTCAGCGTTTTGTACAACCATTTATTCTACAACATTTCCATCACAGAGACACCTGTGCTACTAATCACTCACTGCTCATTCCCTCACGCCAGTCAATGAAACCACTGTTCTTCTCTCTGTCTCTGGTACGTACTTTACTTGTCTTGGATTTTCATGTGCCTGGAATCCTACAGTATGTCCTTCTCTGTCTGCAGAACATAAGTGTGATTCACATTTTTTAAATTATGCAAATAACTTTTTATTACATAGCAATGTTCCTGAAAGAACAAAGATCATGGGAAGCTCCAAAATGAACTATTTTCATTATCTGTGATAGGGTTCCCTTTCATAAGGATGCCTTGAAAAGCAGAAACTGCAAGAGAAATGTCTGGGTCCATGAGCCACCTTTCAATTCTTTCATTTTCCTGGATAGACTACGTTTAAACTATTCTAACAGGCATATTATAAAATATTAAAATCATATCTTAAATATTATCATTTATGCTAACAAGTTAGGTAATGAAGTATATAGTTCTTTAGGTTTTATCCAGACTATATTTATTTAATAAACAATAGTTTAAATATGAAAAAAGAAGACACGTTCCTACTACCAAGAAATAATCAATTGCCCATAACACATGGTGTCCGTCTTCCCTGCCTTTCCCTCTAAGTGTAGTGTGTGTGTGTGTGTGTGTGTGTGTGTGTGTGTGTGTGTGTGTGTCAGACTGGGGCAGGAAATATTCCAGGGCTGCACTCTTGTTCTACCTGATGTCCCCACAGTGGACCGGCACTGTCACTGTTGTCCCCTTGGGCATTCACATTGACAGCACTCAGCAGTCCCATCTGTTGAACAACTAAGCCATTTCCAATTATTTGACTCTCATAATGTAAGTGATAAGCATATCGGTGCCGTAAATCTCAGTTTCTTTAAGAATGATTCCTATAAACACCAATACTAGAACACATGTTAACCACATTTTTTGGGGACTGGATGTTGTCTCCTCTATGCTCTATTTATTAAGGTGAAGCCTTGCTTTGGAAAGGAGGGATCCCAGATTCTATAGATGAGACCTGAAATCATGAGGAGGACAAGACAGCAGTGATGCCATCGGTGTATTGGGAGTGACAGTAGAGATGGAAGAGCCTGCCCACAACCCCTTCTCATATGTCCTCTCACAAGCATCCCTGCCTTGTGTCCTGGAACACACCTCACCCATGCCCTGTCTTGTGATACTCTCCAGCCACCCCAGCCTCTCGTGCTCCTTAACTCAGATGCTAACTAGAGCAACCAGACTATGCTCCATGCCAGCAGAGGGGTGTAGGCCAGGCCACTCCTCTCAGCTTGCTCCCTGTACTTCCTGGCTGAGCCCCATCCTCTCTGGGAGGAACATCTAAAGACAGTGCAGATCAGTGGGTTACAGACAAGCGTTCATCCAGATGTAGTTTTAGTGGCAACAGCAGGAACCACTTGAACTTGTGTGAGCAAGACAGGCCTTTACAAATCACATTGACTTCTCATAGAAGCTCCAGGATGGATAGAGCCTCAGCCAGGGGCTTTGATACTGGACATATCTCATCCACTCATCCACACACCTCAGGAGGCCCTATCTGTGACCCCCTGACCCTGCCAACCCCAACCTTGGTATCCCTCAAGTTAAGCTTGTCTGAGAGAGGGGGCTGTGCTTCCTGATGAGACCCCTCTCTTCCTCCAAGTCAGGTAAGTGGGAGTCCACTTGATCTGACACTCTATTAAAGGCCATCATCATTAATTCTTGTCTTCTCTGCCATAACATGGAGATAACCAGGCACAGAAGATATCCTCAGAGAGAAGACATTTGGGGCTCTCCCTTCAGGAAGAGAGAGAAAAAACAGTTAGTGGAGTTCGGTGAGAAAGGTGAGCTCTGAGCACTAGGGGAAGGGCTGCCATGGGCTACGTTCTGCCATATTGGTCAGTGGCACAGGCTTTGTGTTGGCTTATAGGGAGTGGCCAGGCTTCCTCCTACCAATAGGTCCATCAAAAACCAAAATGACATCCATAAAAGAATTTCAACTCTCACCACGGAAAGGCAGTGGGACCCAGGCATCCAAAGAGGCCTAAGATTCTTTGTACCAATGATTACACGGTGAGGGAAAACTGGGACAGACTAATGGAAGAGTGGGCAGCTAATTTCCCTGATTTCGGGAGAAAGAGCCCCATCACAAGGTACCCCAACTTTTGTTCCAGAAACAGGTGACAGTTCCAGGGGCTCCAGCCTGCCAGTCTCCACACTGAGGATTTTTCATGTCCAGAACACAAGCTCTGGGTGACATCCTGCCCTAGGGCTGGCCTGGGTCTGATGGATGAGCCCCAGTGTTGTGGGATCCCATACTGGAGGGGATGAAGGCTTTCTGGAAGGACGACTGAGTCAGGGGAGCATGGATTGGCAGGCTGAAGGGACACAGTAAGGCAGAGACCCAGAGCCCATGACAGGAATTTGATCCCTCTGAGCTAATTTTAGCAGGTAAAACTAAGGATAACTGAGTATCCTTTGAGAGCATCAATCACGTCAGTCAATTCCCCTAACAACTGTATGTGGAAGGTAGAAATGCTGCCTCTGTTTGATGAAGAAGGAAACCAAGGCTTTAAGAAACTGCACCTTTCCAAGATCCACATTAAGACACAGGCAGGATTTGAAACCCGGGCTTGCCAGCGTTGTGGGCCCAACCTCACAAGAAGGTTGCATCCAGTTTCTTCAGAAGAGACTTCTCAGCTCTGAGGTTACGTAAGCCTTTGTACCCAGGGAGAAACCTCCTCCTACCGAGAAAAGGACTGGCTGGTACTTCCTCAGTGCCAAGCCACAGCATCATCAGACAATAGACACAGGACAAGCCCAAGTCAGAGGTGGCACCACTTCCCCTGAATTCAGTGAGGTCTCCAGGCCTCGGGGTTGGATGTGGAGCTTTGTGCACCTCTGAGTTGCAGCAGTGAGCCATATGGATAGAACACAGAGTCCAATGGCAGAAAGACTGCAGTTCTAGCATCTGCTCAGCGACTTTGTAGCTGGGCGACCCAAAGCAGGGCTCTGAAGCTACAGACCCCATCCCTAACTTGGAGAATGTAATGGGTACTGCTAAGTGGGATGTAGAAAGAAATGACTCATATAGTTCCTGCCTGGTGCCTGGGAGCACGTGTAGAGTCCAGAGGAAAGGCATTTGTGTCAGTGACCAATTTTCCCATGTATCTGGTCTTCCACTGGTTGGTTCTGTTGTCATCCTTAAGAAACAGATGCTAAAGCTAAGGTCAGGAAGATTTCTTCATAGGCTTTCTTCTCTGAGGTTTATAGTTTTAGCTCTTGAATTTAGATCTGTGGCCCATTTGGCATTCATTTTCGGGCTCCTCTGAGGGGAGGGTCCACGGGCCTTGATTCAGTCATTTATAATTTTATGTATTGGTATGTGCAGGAACGGATGCACTTTAGTCACTGTAGTACCTTAGGTTGTCATTTGTAGGGAGTTGTCAATAGATCTGCAAGAATCTGTGGAATAATATTTATTCTATCCTTGAAGAAATTCGCTGAGATTATGAAGAAAGTCCAAAAGGCGGTTAACTGATATCTTCTGCAGGGGTGGAGCAATGTCCTTGTTAACAGTACACACCCTTTTCTGGTGGCCACAGGTGACATTGCAGGAGTTCCCTGAACTGTCTGCAAAACAAGCCAGTGGATGTTGGGCATCTTCAAGGATTCACAGAGAGATCAAAACAGTTCCATAAAATCCAACGTTTTGGAGTGTGTCTTCTAGGAAATCTGTGGAAAATAGGCTTTTTCCCAAATGCACTATTTCAAGAAATATTTTCTGAGTAGCTGAGTCAGGCCCTGGGTTCCAAGATAGAAAGTAGGAAAAATGGTGGATGCTTCCCAAAAGGCAGATGGTGTGCGGTGGGATAGAGTGGGAAATAACTGGTCCATACCACAGCTCTGTATATTTTGTTGAAAGAAAGCAGTGAAAGATAACAAGCCATATTTATGGATTCCTTTGCTTACACTAAACATAAAACTTTTTAGACAATTTGGAAACTATCACTCAGCATATCTGTATCCTCTTTTCCCAGTTGGATGACATCAATTTATATTCCCAGCTTATTTTTTACGTATTAGGAGAAGATGGTGTCATATATTGAACTTTTAATGACTCTATAAAAATCCTTGCAGAACTAACAGATGGATTAAGTCCTAAACTTAAGGACACAGATTCTATATGCAAAAATGAGTTTCATCTCTATACACGAATAACATGCTATCAAGAACAGGAATTAAGAGAATAATTTTAATTGATAGTCACTCAGAAAAATAAAATACATAGCAATTATTTTCACCTGGATGTGAAAGACCTGCATACTGAAAACTTAAATAATTAAAGTATTTGAAGAAGACAGAGTTAAGTCTGGAGACATCCCATGCTAATGGAGCCCTAGAATATATGTAATGCAAAGGTCCACACTGCATAAATAATCTAAATATTCAGTGCAAATCCCATAAAGATATAATGGCATTTTTAGAAATAAAACCAATAATCCTACAGAGTGAAGAGTACCATAAAGGGCCCTGAATAGCCAAAGCCATCTGGAGAAAAAACAAACCTGGAGGCATCATGCTTTCTGAATTTAAAGTGTATTACAAAGTTGTAGAAATGGAATTCTTATGGTATCAACCTCCAGACAGACACAGAACAATGGAACAGAGTAGAAAACCCGGGGTGGGGGGGAAACACTCATATGTAGTCAATTGATTTAGAACAAAAGCTCCAAGAACGTAAAATAGGGAAGCAAAAGTCTCCACCATAAGTGCTTTTGGAAACACCGGGTAACATCAAGCAAATCAATGCAACTGAATGTCTCTCCCACCCAATCCACAGCAACGAAGTCACAATGTGGCAAGGACCTCAACAAAACAGCTACTCCCACAAAATGCCTAGCTGGAAATTGGGCAGAATGTTATTAACGCCCCTGCCATTTTATAATAAGCTCCATGACCAAAATTTGAACTCCAGATTCTGAGATCTAGAGTCAGATGCTGTGCTGACTGAACCAGTCAAGAACCTATTAAAACTATATGGCACAGAGGTGTCAGAATAGATATATTCATTCATCCCCTTAACACATTTTTTGGAAGAATGTTTCTTGAGATCCTTCTTGTCACTGAGTTTTGGATTTGATATCACAAGCAAAGGCTATAGTGAAAAATAAACAATTGGGCCTGCATCAAACTAAAAGCCTTCTGTACAGCAAAGGAAATCTCCAGTCATCAACATATTGAAAAGACAACAAACTGAAAAGGGGAAAATATTTGCAAACTACCTAACTGATAAATGTCTTATACCCAAAATATTGAAGAATTCATACAACTCAATAACACAAAAACAGATAGCAGTTACAAGATGGGCAGGATTCAGACTAGATATTTTTCCAAAGAAGACACACAGAGGACCAACAAATACATGAAGAGATGTTCACCACCACTTATCACCAGGGAAATGCAAATCAAAGCCCCAAATGATGTCACCTGTTACCTTTCATGTGTCGGAACGACTAGTATCCAGAAGACCAAACAAGATTTTTGGCCAAAATGTGGAGGGAAGGGAACTGTGCTCTATTGGTGGTACTATAAACGGGTTCCGTTAGTAGGACTGTAAATGGATGCAGCCACTACGGAAAACAGTGTCAAGTTTTCTCAAAAAATTCAACATAGGGGCACCCAGCAGACACAATCAGAAGAGCGAGTGACTCTTGATCTCGGGGTCATGAGGTTGAGCCCCACATTGGGGGTAAAGAATACTTAAAAAATGGATATAGAACAACCATATCATCCAACAATTCTCCTCTTATGTATTAGCATGAAGCCAAATCTTCTCTCTTCTACGGTGAAGATGTATAGGGGCACCTGGGTGGCTCAGTCATTAAGTAACTTCCTTTGGCTCAGGTCATTATCCCAGGGTCTCAGGATTGAGACCCACATTGGGCTCCCTGCTCATTGGAGAGTCTGCTTCTTCCTCTCCCACTCCCTCTGCTTGTGCTCTCTCTCTCTCTCTGTGTGTGTGTCCTTCTCTCTGTAAAATAAATAAATACAATCTACATAAATAGATAGATAGATAGATAGATAGATAGATAGATAGATAGATAGATAAAATGAAGGCGTATAGTTTGATGTGCTTTGCTGTGTCATTCCAGCACTGGGAGTCTCTGCTTCTTTGAGGTAGACTTGGAAGGGTCCTGGCCAGCAATCTAAGGTTTAAAGTCTCAGGTCAACTGCCCTCCAGAGCTCTACTCAAATCCTGAGAGGTTACCTCTCAGTCTATTCCGCCTTGTACACACAGCTCTGTCTTCCCCAATCTGTCAAGACCCAGTCCACCACCCCCTGGGGACTTGACATAGCTTGTGTTTTGGCTTACCCAGTGCTTGCTGAGTCAGCACTAGGCCCAAATTTATGTCCTGTGCTGCCCCTACAAACTTGTCTGGGTCACAGGAACCTACTAACTACTTAGCAAAATGCTAACATAAGCGCAGTATACTTGCTGATCAGCCATTGCAGTCCCACTGTATCCAATGAGCCATCAGGTGTTCTGTGCACATTCTTTCCACTTTTGTCCCTCAAACAGTCGAGACCCTCACCAGCAGATGATAACAGGTTAAGTAACAAGCACATGATCACCAGAATCTTGCTGCCTTTAAGTCTTCTGCTACTCATGCAGATTGTTCAATCCCAGCTCAGCAGTATCTGGAAGTGAGGATATTCTACCAAGTCTTCTGATCTTGAAACCATAGACCCTTCATCTATCATATGGTCTGATGTGTCTGGTGTCTTCCTTCTGCCCTCAGAAATATTTTCTTCGTAAGGCCCAGCCCTCAGCTCTGAGTGATGCATTCACCCATGGAATCCACCAGGTAACTCTCTTGATCCTTAGAGCCTCCCCATTGATGATATGGGAACTATAATCTGATGTTTATGGATCTCTAGGAGTTTCCAGAGTGAATAAGTGACATATATCAGTCCAGCTGTCTCAGATTTTGTCTTGTGGAGGGAAACATTGACACTGACAGGGCAAGCAAAATCCATTCAAATGCAACATATTTCATATATATACATGGTCAAAAAGGAAACGTTAACCCATAATTTGTCTCGTTGTATATTTATATTTATCCAAAATGATGACTTAAGGTAGTTTCCTTCAAAAGGTCCACATAACAGAGCAAGAGGCTAATTTAAGTGGTCAATTTGAAGATAACCCTAAGGGGTGCTTTTCTTCCCCTGTGCTGAGATTTCTGCTTCCAAATTGCAACACATAGCCTTATTCTTTCTACGTCTTTGGAAGAAAGCCATGTGCCCATCTTAGTGCTCAATCCCTGAAGAACATATTTTCTCTCTCTCTCTCTCTCTCTCTCTCTCTGATAGTGTCTTCTGGTAATCACATAGAAACCATGGCTGGCCCAAGTGAAGAAGACAGATTATCCAAAGGGGAACTGCATTTCCACTTTTGGAAACATTATCTGAGGTAAAATGTTAGATCCCAAAAGGGGTAATTTGGAGTGAATTTTCCTCAACTCCTTCCACACCTAGGTATGGGATGTGACTATCCTAGGGCCTGACTGCTATAGCAAGGAGCACTGCTTTAGAACTTCAGACTTTGAAGACTATGGGAGAATTAACTCTGGAACTGCCTGTAATCAAAAGAGTTTGGGACTGAGGGAAGGAGAAACAGTGAAGCATCAGTGTGTGAAATAACCATTGGATGCTAAAAGTACTTGAATGCTGAGCAAGGACTGGGCCTGATGTCTTGCACATGGCATGTGCTCCCCACAGGAGGCTCCAGAGCAAGGACAAAGCCAGATTTGATGCCAAACTCAGAGTAGAAATTTACAGTCCCTTCCAGGCAGTGGAGAAAGTGAGAGAAAGTGTGGGGTCTTGGAAGCAAGGTGCCAAAACTTCAGTGCTCCATTTCTCATAGGCTCTCCATGTACCTATATAGTCTTCAAGTCTCTGTTCCCTCACACAGCACACAAAGTCGATGATGGTGCCTTTTTATTCTTTATGCCTGATCAAGTGCCATGAGAGCAATCTAAAGCTTGCTCAGAAATGAGGAATAATGTTGATGAAGTTATTAATGACTCATAACAGAGATTCTGAAGTATGGCTTTTCTTCATTTACAACCCCGTGAACATGTTTTTCAGTTGTGACGATATTTCTCCCCAGGCTTATTGAGGTACCATTTAGTGTACAACAAACTCCTGAGGCCCAAGCAGCACAAGGCTTCCCTCAAGAGAAGGCACAGGGTCCAAGTGGATGCTCATTACTAACAATCCTTGTCTTGACCTCTGGACTTACCTGTAGGACTGTCCTTTGGAGAAGTACAGTCATCATGAGTTAAAAATTTGCCACGCTTGCATTTTTAGTAGCTTTCAGAGTGATGACCCCTTGCCAATGCTTACGTGGTTCTTTAGATAAATAGAAAACAAAAGGAAAATAAATAGAAAAATAGATAAATAGATAGAAGAATGTCATTCTCTGGCAGGGGCAGGACCTCAGGAAGAGTATTTGCCCAACTCGACAGGTATTGCAGGCATGTCTGATGGCAAGTACATGGCTTGGCTTCTGGCCCAGAGAGGCTACTAAAAAGTCCAACCTAAAGATTCCTTATAAGAAGTTCCACAAAACAGATTATAAAAGATCTATATGATTATTCACTGTTCTTGCTGAGCTTATATAAATAATTAGGCTAAGTTTGTTAAAACTGGACTTGTTTTTCAAATGAATTAGTCCTGATTTGGCTATCTCTGGAAATGAGGGTTATTTTAGAGAGAAAAATTTGTGTTTTAATAACACACCTTTATGGATGTTAAATTCTAGATTTAATTGTTCTTAAACTTGAGGTAAACTTCAGAGAAGTTGCACGGTAGCTCGTTTAGACGATCTTGCTTTTGCAAGTCAGTCAGTGCCAGATATAAGGAGCATTTCGGGAATTAGAAACAGCCTTACTGAGTGCCCCAGAATTGGCCATCCCAGTTGTTACCAAACCCTTCCACTTGTATGTGGATAAAGAGGCAGGGGTGGCCAAAGGTGCTGAAGGAGTTGTGACTCAGACTCTGGGGCATTGGCAAAGGCCAGTAACCTATCTTAGCAAGAAACTAGACCCAGTAGCGGCTGGGTTCCCCCTTGCCTCCACATAATTGCTCCCACGGCCTTCCTGGTCAAGGATGCAAGTTAATTGACTTTGGGTCAAAATCTTATCTTGACCACCACTCTCACTATCGAGGGCCTTCTCCAGACTCCACCAGACCGATGGATGACAAATACCAGAGTGACGGGGTATCAGGCCCTCCTCCTTAACGATGGCTGATCAGTCTGTACTCCAGGTCTGTCTAGCCCACGCAAGGTTCCTAACTGCCCACACTGAGACAGAGACAGAGCTGGAACCGCATCCATACAAACCTGTGGACTTGGTTTGGATGCACTGCTGCCAAGTGGAAAACTTGGAGCCTCCCTGGAAGGGACCCTACATCGTGATCTGACCACTCCCACCTCCAAGACTCCCTACCTTGTTACTGAGGCCAGCTTGGACTCATGATTGGGTGCTACCTTAGGTTCCTCTGAGAGGGGGAAATGTGGAGGCCAAGAAAAACAAGGCTGTACCCATCTCGAGTCTAGCCCTGACATAAGTGCAGCCATCTTGATGTTCTAGATTATCACAAAATATTTCCTGGGTTCTGACCTACACAGGTTAGCACTTTAAACAGTCTCTCTCTCCTTTAATGATTGATTTAAACCTCTGGAATCAGCTGCCTCTGTCTTTCATAACTCCCCTATACATTCCCCAAATGACCAATGTTGACCCGTGTAGGTAGGAACAAATCTATGCCCCTACTCAGCAGGAAGAAGTTACAGAAGATGAGACCTTCCACCTTCAACAACTTTAAAGATTTAAGGGTCAAAACTGTTCAGGAGGAAATGTGGAAGCCAAGAAAATTAAGGCCATCCCACCTCAGGGTTAGCCTTAGCATAAGTATAGCCATCTTAGCTCCGGCAACCATCTCAGACCCCTGTGCCCAAGGGCTGAACTTTCCCCCACACTGCCTTAGTAAGCCCCACCCTCTTTTGGTTCCAGAAAGCCCCACCCTGCTTTAGTTCCAGAGACCCCCACCCTGCTTTGGTTCCAGGAATCCCCACCATGCTTTAGTAACAGGAACCCATAAATACCCCTGCCTTAACTAAGCTTGGGGTCCAAGTCCCTACTCCGCTGCATCAGGTAACTTGGGCCTAAGTTAAGCTTGTCGAATAAACCCTCGTGTGATTGCATCGGTGTTGGCTACGTGGTAGTCTCTCGGACGCGAAAACTTGGGCACAACAACGTGGAGATGAGAGGTGTTCTGTTTTGTGCATCAGGAAAACCCCATATGCTGGTATTGGAAACCAGGCCTCTGAGGAGAGATGCCTACAAACCTAAGCTAGGGTTCAGATTAGGGCCTATGGGCATATCCAATTCAATCTTCTGTTTGTGGGGACATCTGTCTGCATGTCTGAGTGGAGGTAGTTGCTCAGGTTGTGTGAGAAAGCACCTTTTGGTCCAGGGCGGTCTAAGCAATTGGGCTGACCTCAGGGGAATTTTATGTTTCTCCTAATCTGTAGGGTTGTGGCCAATGGAATGGGTTGAGTTTCCTTTGAGAGGGAAGGGACAGTCCTGCCGTGTGGCTCCAGCAGCCCCAGACTGAAGCCTTGTGGGCCAGGGCTGTGGGAACAGAAGTGTGAAAACACAACGTTGGCTTAGGTATCAGGCAGAGGCCATGGCAGGCCGGATCTACAGACCATGAGGGGAGTTCCTCTGAATAGGAAATAATGGTGAGCATGAGGCCATAGCTCAGGCTTTTGTCTCTGGATTTTGTGTCAAGGATGGCTGTGGAATGTGAGGGTGGCCTCTCTGGCCATGAACGATTCTCCCTGGGGATTTGGCCCAGCTCCCCTGTTTTCTGTCTCCTGTCTCTCCAAAAAAAGCTTTTAGTCGAGCCTCTGAGGGGCCTTATTGGAAAGCGGGCTCACGCTGAGGGTCACAATGCATGTTTGTATCCAAGATGACCCTCAAGTATGGGCGTGGCCTCATGGGCCATGCAGGTTTATCCTGCTCTGAGTATTTGACTCTGACACCCATCAGCATCCCAACAGTAAGGTTTCTTGAAATGGGAAAGGAGTTCTGTTCTGTGCATCAAGTTCCCCAGGTGTAGGGATTTGAAATAAGGTCTGGGGATAGATGTCTGAAAACCCAGGTTGCATAGAGATGACGGCCGAGGGCCTTGGCAGTTCTGATCTGCTGGATATGCGTTCAGCTAACTAGGTGGCTGGTGGGAGGTCTGGACTCAGGCTGTGTCAGAGAGATCATTAGTGCACAGGGTGGCCTATGAAATTGCAGTTCCATCGAGGGTTGTGCACGTTGATCTTCATTTGGGTGTTTGTGCAGCCCATAGGCCACTTTTTCCTTCTGGTGGGCATGCAAAATGCTGCGTTGTGCCTCCAGAATTTCCAGTCTGGAGTTCTTGTGGGGCAGAGGTGTGAGGATGGAAATCTGAAAACACAAGCTAGTGTTAGGTTTAGGGCCTAGGGCACAGCAAGACCAATCTGCAGAAGCCGACTCGAGATCTCCAGCATCTGAAGTAATGGCGAGAGTCAGAAGTTCCCTCAGGCTGGAATTTGTGTCCATGATAGCTGCCTACTGGAGGAGTAGCCTCATGAGGCCATGGAGCTTTCCCTACTCTGGGGCTTGTGAGCTGCTCCAAAGTGCAAGGTTTCCTTCTGCAGGACATGGGGAGTTCTGTTTGTTGGCTCAATGCTTCCCCATACTGAAAGATTCAAGAGCAGGGCTCTATGTTGGATGCTTGGAAATCCATCCTAGCATTCCCATTGGTGACTAGGAATAATGCAAGTTCTGTCTGCTGCCTCTGGGCTGAGCAACCAAGATGTATGAGGTGAAATGGAGTCTCATGCTTTTGGGTCACAATGCAGGTTTGTGTCCATGGAGAACTTGGAATGTGGTGGTGGTCAGGGACCATGCAGGATTCTCCTGCCCTGAGGCTTTAACACAACTCCACATAATAGGTTCCCTTCTGGGGACAGAGGTATTCTGTTTTGTGCTCTGGAACCCCCTATGTTGGTATTCGAAACCAGGCCTCTGGGTACAGATGCCTGAAAACCTAAGCTAGGGTTCAGATTAGGGCTTATGAGTATATCAGGTTAAACCTTCTATCTCTAGGGTCATTTACCTGGGAGTATGCCTGGAAGTAGGTGCTCAGGATGTTTCAGACTGCATTTTGTCAAGGGCGGCATACAAAATTGGGGAGGCTCCAGGGACCTTGTAACATTCTCCTAATCTGGTGGGGGGGGGATTGGCAACTGTAAATGGCACAGATTCCTTTGGGAGTGCAGGCACAGTCCTGTGGTGTGGCTCTGGATGCCCCAGCCTGCAGTGTGTGTTTGCCCAGGGCTTTGGGAACAAAAGTCTGGAAACACAAACTCAGGTTATGGTTAGGGCCAAGGTTGTGGAGGTCCGATCTAGACACCCTGATGGTAGCTCTCCGGGATCTGATATTAGGGTACTCATAAGATTATAGCTTAGGCTTTTGTCTCTGGATTGTGTATCTAGGATTTGAAGCAGTGTAGGGGTGGCCTCATGGGTCCTTGTAAGATTCTCTGTCTCTGGGGATTCTACCAGGCTATCAATAGTTTGGTGTACTTCTAGGGGAAAGGAAGAGTCCTGTTTTCTGGCTCAATGATCCCCCAAATAGAGGGATTCCAGAGACGGACTCTGGGTACAGGCACCTGGAAAACAACACTGTGTGTTAGGATTTGGGCCTTGGTCCTAGGTCTATAGGGCCTGGTACTATATGTGGGCTCTTAGATATGCAGGCTTTTAGATATGTGGGCTCTTAGTCCAGCTCCCAAAGGGGCCTTACTGAAAATAGGCTCAGGCTGAGTGTCACAATGCACAATGCGTGTATGTGCCCACGGTGGCCATCATGAGTTTGTGTGGCCTAATGGGCCATGCTAGTCTCTCTTACTCCAAGGTTTATACACCCATCCCAACAGTAAGTTTTCCTGACATGGGGAAGGAGGAGTACTCTTTTGTGCATCAGGTTCCCCCATATGCAGGGATTTGAGGTAAGGTCCGATTACAGATGACTGAAAAGCCAGGTTGGGTAGAGATGACAGCCTGGGGCCATGGCAGGTCCCATCTGCTGGATATGCGGCCAGCTATCCAGGTGACTGACAGGAGGTCTGGGTTCAGGCTGTGTCAGACAGAGTATTAGTGCACAAGTACACCTATGAAATTGGGGTGCTTTCGAGGGTCATGGAAGTGAATCCTCATCTGGTGATTTGGAGAAGTCCCATAGGGCACTCTTTCTTTCTGGTGGGCAGGCATAGTGCTATTTTGTGGCTCCAGAATTCCCAAACTTGAGGGCTTTGGGGCCAGGAATGTGAGGACGAAAAGTGTGAAAATACAAGCTAGGGTTAGGTTTAGGGCCTAGGGCATGGTTGGCCCAATCTGCAGAGGCTGAACCGAGATCTCCAGCATCTGACATTAGGGCTAGTGTCAGACATTCGCTCAGGCTGGAGTTTGTGTCAATGAGGGCGCCTAATGTAGGGTGGCCTCACGATGCCATGGATGTTTTCCCACTCTGGGGATTGTGAGCTTCTCCAAACAACAAGGTTTCCTTCTGAAGCACAAGGGGAGTCCTGTTTGATGGCTCAAGGCTGCCCCATATGGAATGATTCGATAGCAGGACTCTACATATGGATGCCTGGAAACCCCACCTAGCATTACCATTGCTGCCTTGGAACATGGTAGGTTCGATCTCCTCAGTCTGGGATGATCTAAAAGGGGGCGGGGTTGAAATGGAGTCTCAAGCTGATGGCTCACAATGCAGGCTTATGTCCAGGAGGACCTTGGAATGTGGCAGTGGTTCAGGTGACATGCAGGATTTTTGACACAGCACCAAATTGCAAGGATTCCTTCTGGGGTCAGGACATATTCTGTTTTGGAGCTCAAGGATCCCCCATATGTTGGTAATTGAGACCAGGCCTATGGGGGCAGATGCCTGAAAACCTAAGCTGGGGTTCATATTAGGGCCTAGGGGCAAGTCAGGTTCAATCTTCTGTCTCTGGTGCCATCTTCCTGAGTGTCTGACAGTCGGAGGTAGGTGCTGAGAGTATGTCAGAATTCTCTTTTTTGTCCAGGGTGGCCTACGAAATTATTGTGGCCTTGGGTGCCTTGCCTATTTCTCTTAATCTGCGGAGTTTTAATAACTCTAAAGGGCACAGTTTCCTTCTGGATTGATGACACAGTCCTGTGGTGCTGCTCTGGGGACCCCAGCCTGGGCTTTTTGTGAGCTAGGGCTCTGGGGACATTAGTCTGAAAACAGAAACTAAGGCTAAGGTTAGGGTGGTGGGAATGGCTGGCATGATCTTCAGACCCTGAGGCGAGCTAACTGGGATCTGAAATTAGGGCCAGTATGAGGTGCTAACTGAAGCTTTTGTCTCTGGATTTTGAGGCTAGGATCTAGCATGTCCAACGAATGTAGGGGTGGCCTCATGGGGACATGGAAGTTTCTCCCTCTCTGGGGCTTTTGTCTGGCTCTCAATACTTTTGTGTCATTCTGGGGGAAAGGAGGTGTCCTATTGTCTGTCTCAAGGGTCCCACAAAAGGAGGAATTCCAGATCAGGTCTCTGTGTAGATGGTGCCTGGAAACCACAACATGTGTTAGGAATTGGGCCTAAGGGCATGGCAGGTCCAATATTCGTGCTCTTGGTAAATCTACTGAAGGGCCTTATTTCAAAAACTGGACTTAGGATGAGGGTCAAAATGAGTGTTTGTTCCAGGATGGCACTGAATAGTGGGCGTAGCTTCATACACCATGCAGTTTCTCCTACTCCAGGGATATCACATCCATCCCAATATCAAGGTTTTGTGCCATGGGGAAGGAGGAGTTCTGTTTTGTGCATTAGGTTCCCCCATGTGCAGGTATTTGAGACAAGGTCTGGGGACAGATGCCTGAATACCCAGGTTGGTAGAGAAGACGGCCTAGGGCCATGGCTGGTCCAATCTGCTGGATAGGCAGCCAACTATCTGGGTCGCTGCCAGGAGTTCGGGGCTCAGGCGGTGTCAGACAAAGCATTATTGTACAGAGATGCCTATGGTTTTTGGGTGCCCTTGAGGGTGGTGTAATTTGATCCTCCTTTGAGGTTTTTGTGTAGGTCTATAGGGCACTTTTCCCTCTGGTGGGCTGGTAACGTGCTGTGTTGTGGATCCAGAATTTGCAACCTGGAGGGCTTGTGGGACAGGAGTGTTAGGACAGAAGTCTAACAACACAAGCTAGGCTTAGCTTTAGTTCCTAGCACATGGCAGGCCCGAATGCAGAAGCTGAGGTGAGATCCCTGTATCTTATGTAAGGACAAGTGTCCGCCTTTCACTCATGTTGGAGTATTTGTCCATGATGGCCACATAATTTTGGGGTGTCCTCATGAGGCCATGCAGGTTTTACTACTCTGGTGGTTGTGTTCAGGTTTAAAGAGTAACTTTTCTTCTGCAGGACAGTGGAATCCTGTTTGATGGCTCAAGATTCCCCTATACAGAAAGTTTCGAGAGCAGGGCTCTCCATATGGATGCCTGGGAAACCAGCCTAGGGTTAATATTGGAACCCAGGAACATGGTAGTTTAGATGTGGTGGCTTTAGGGCGAGCAACATGGGGGCTGAGTTGAAATGCTGTTGGTGTGGGTGTAATACCCTCAGACTAGAAGTAACCTGCATGGCCCATGCATCCACACCCATATTTGAGGGCTGCCTTCGGCAAAACCCACATTGTGACCCTCAACCTCAGTCCCGGTTTCAAAGAAGGCCTGTTATAATCTGGGCATAGAGCCAGTATATTGAGCCCGCCGTGACCCTCATCCTTAAACCTAATCCTCGGTTGGGGATTCAGGCATCCATACCCAGAACCCTCTTCTCGAATCCCTCCACACCTGAGACCCCTTAGACACAAAAAAGAACTCATCCTGCCCCCAAAATGAAACCTTGCTTTCTGGAGCTATGTAAAACCATCACAGTTGGAAGTAACCTGTGTTGCCCCTGAGGCCACGTCCACTTTTTCAGGCCGCCCTGCATATAAACACACATTGTGACCCTTTGCCTAAGCCCCATTTTCAACACGGTCTCATGGGTAGCTCACCCCAAAGCCAAGATATAAAGTCTACCATGCCAGAAGGATGAAACGCTAAACATAGGTTGGCCTTCAGGCACCCATACCTGGAACACTCCTCTCATATCCCTCTATATGGAGACTCCTGAGCCACAATTTAAGACATCACCTATTCCTGAGAATAGACCAAACTGTTTGGATCTGCACAGAATCCCCAGAGTGGGAGAAAACTCTTAGGCCCCATGAGGCCATCCCCACCCACATTTGGCATTATGCATGGATACAACTTCCAGCCTGAGCAACCTCCTGACACTTGCCTTAACCTCAGGTCCCCAGAAGCTCGCCTCAGCATCTGTAGATTGGGCCTGCCATGCCCTAGGCCCTAACCCTAACCACAGCATGGGTTTTCAGACTTCGGTTCCAAGAGTTCTGGACCACAAGATCTCCAGCTAGAGAACTCCAGAGTGACACCATGGCACTATGCCTATCCTCCAGAAGAAAATCGTGCTCACCATAGCTGCACAAAATCCCCAGATTAGGAACAAACTGTGGCCAACGAGGCCACCCTCATTAACAGAACCTGACCATGGACACTAATACACTTTTTGTCCTTCAGCCTGAGCCCGACCTCGAGTCAGTCTCCTATGTATCTGGCCTCAGATTCAGGGGATCAAACCTGGGTTCCTCTAGTCCCTAATGCTAACCGCAGTTTGGGTTTTCAGGCATCCATACCCACAGCCCTGCTCTCAATTCCCGCCATATGTTGACCCCTGAGCCTTACAACAGGACTCCACTTTTCCCCAAAATGAAACAATACTATTTTTAGCTGCTCAAAAACCCCAGAGCAGAAGAAACCTCCATGGCTCAAGGAAGTCAACCACACATTCTGCCACCCTAGTGGACACAACTTCTAGTCTAGTCTGAAAGAATGTTTGACACTTGTCCTAACTTCAGAATCTGGAGAGCTCCTCTCAGCAACTGCAAATCGGGAACCCATGCCATACACCCTAACCAAGCTTGGGTTTTCATATTTCCATCCCTTGAGTCCTGAAATGCGAACCCTCCATGTTGGGGACTCTGGAGACATCCCTAGGATTCTCCCTGCCCTATAGAAGGAAACCGTGCCCTATGGAGTTGCAGAACACCACTCGATCAGGACAAACGTGCTCAGTCCCCGATGCCAGCCAACTTACATTCTCCAAAATGGACAGTAAAACGCTGACTGATACAACATGAGTCCTGTACTCCAATCAGGCACTGGGAGAGCTGGCCCCAGAGCCAGCAGATCAGGCCTGCCATGACCCTAGTACCTAATTGTAACAAGAGTTTGGGGTTTTAGGCATGCATACCCAGAGCCTCCCTCTCGAATCCCTCCACAAAGTGTACCCCTCAGCCACAAAACAGAACTCCTTCTACCTCCCAGAAAAAAACCTTGCTTTTTGAAGCTATGGAAGACTATCAGAATGGGAAGGAAACTGCAGTGCCCCTGAGGCTATGACCAATCTTGAAGGATGCTCTGCACACAAACACACATTGTGACCCTAAGCCTTAGCCACATTTTCAACAGAGCCCCATGTCTAACTCACACCAGAGCCAGGATATAAGGCCTTCCATGACACTAGAGCCTAACCCACAGTGTAGGTTGGTCTTTCTGGCTTCCAGACCAAAGCCCTGATATCCAATCCTTCCAG
The DNA here is from genome assembly GCF_002288905.1 of Enhydra lutris kenyoni. Classification (NCBI taxonomy): domain Eukaryota; kingdom Metazoa; phylum Chordata; class Mammalia; order Carnivora; family Mustelidae; genus Enhydra; species Enhydra lutris. Next base: position 211,027 of record NW_019154216.1, on the reverse strand, counting down.
ATGGTTGACACTTGAGCCATAAAAAAGGACAGCATTTATCCCCCAGAAGAGACTAAACTATTTCGAACTTCACAAACACCGAAGAGCAGTAGAAATCTCCGTGACCCCATGAGGCCACCCCCACATTCAGTGGATCGCATGGACACAAACTCCAGCCTTAGTGACGTCATGACACACGCCTTATCCTCGATCCCTGCTGAGGCTCACCTCAGCGTCTATATATTGGGCCTGCCATGCTCTAGGCCCTAGCCCTAACCACAGCATGGTTTTCAGACTCTGTCCCAAAAGTCCTCGCAGACAAGCACTCCATATAGAGAATTCCAGACAGAAACTCTGGAACTCTGCCTACCCCCCAGAAGGAAACCATGCTCAATAAAGCTGCACAAATCCCTAGATTTGGAGAAGTTGACATGACCAATGAGGCCACCCCCATTGACAGAAACCATACCTGGACACTAATAAACATTCTGTCCCTCACCCTGAGCCCTGACCTACAGTCAGTCACCCACGTAGCTAGCCCCAGAGTCAGCAGATCAGACCTGGATTCCCCTACTCCCTAATGCTAACCCTAGGCTGTGTTGTCAGGCATCCATCCATCCAGAGGCCCACTCTTGAATCCCTCCATATCAGGACCCTTGAGCCATAAAACAGAACTCCACCTCTCCCGCTGAATGAAACCATACTATTTGAAGCTGCTCCAAAACCCCAGAGCAGGGAAAAACCTCCATGTAACCAGGTGTCCACACACATATTCAGCAGCCTTAAGGGACACAAATTCTAATCTGGTCTGATCGAATATGTGACTCCACCCTACCTTCAGAATCTGGGGAGCTTGTCACTACATCTGCAGATCAGGGATACATGCCCTACACCCTAACCATACATGAGCTTGGGTTTTCAGAATTCCATCCCTTGAGTCCTGGAATGCAAGCACTCAGGATTGGGGACACTGTAGCCATACCAAAGGACTCACCTTGCCTTCCAGAAGGAAACCATTCCCAAAGGAGCTGGACAATACCCTTTGATCAGGGGAAACGTGCACAGCCTCGATGCCAACAAATGTTCATATTCTACCCGAACACTAATAACGGTGTCTGAAACAACCTAAGTCCCGTCCTGCAATCAGCCACTGGAACAGAGAGCCCCAGAGCCAGCAGATCAGACCAGCCTGGTCCCTTGGCCCTAATCCTAACCCAAATTTAGAGTTCAGGCATCCATACCCAGAGCCCTCCTCTCGAATCACTACACACAGGGGACCCCTGAGCCAACAAAAAAACAAACAAACAACAAAACAAAACAAAACAAAAAACTCCTCCTGTCCCCCAGAAGGAAACCTTGCTTTTTACAGGTATGTATAACCCTCAGAGGTGGAAGAAACCTGCCTTGCCCCTGGGTCCACGCCCAATTTTACAGGCCACCCAGGACACAACCACTCACGGTGACTCGTAGCCTGAGCCCCATTTTCAACACAGCCCCATGGGTAGCTCTTCTCAGAGCCAGGATATAAGCCCTGACATAACGTTATGACCTAACCCTAAATGTAGGTTGGGTTCCAGGCATCCATACCCAGAGCACTGCTCTCAAGTCCCTCCAAATGGGGAACCCATGAACCATAAAACAGGACAGCACCTATTGCCTAGAATACACCAAACTATTTGGAACTGCATAAAAACCCCAGAGTGGGAGCAACTCCATAGCACCATGAGGCCACCCACACATTCGGCAGATGGCATGGACACAAAATAAAGCCTGAGCGACCTCCTGTCACTTGCCTTAACCACAGATCCAAGGAAGCTCGCCCAGCATCTGTAGATTGGGCCTACCATGATGTAGGCCCTGACCCTAACACTAGGATAGGTTTTCAAACTTCCATCCAAAGACTCTTTGCCCACAAGCGCTCCACGATAGAGAACACCAGAGTCACACCATGGGACAGTGCCTAAGTTACAGAAGGAAACTGTGCTCAATGGAGCTGCACAAAATACCCAGATTAGGAGAAAACTGCACAGCCAATGAAGCTTCCCTGAATAACGGAATCCAACCCATCACTAATACACATTCTGTCCCTCAGTCTGAGCCCTGATCTACTGTCAGTCAGCCACATAGCTGGTCCCAGAGCCATGCGATCGGACCTACCATGCCCCTAGTCCTCACAGCTAAAACTAGATGGGGTTTTCAGGCATCCATCCCAGAGCCCTGCTCTCAAATCCCTCCATATGGGGACTCCTGAGCCATACAACAGGATTCCAACTCTCACCAAGAATGAAATCATTCTATTTGGAGCAGTTCAAATTCCCCAGCAGGAGATACCTTCATGGCCCCAGGTGGACACCCACACATTCTGCAGGCCTAGTAGACACAAATTCTAGTCTGGACTGAGCAAATGCCTGGTGCTCACCCTAACTTCAGAATCTGGAGAGCTCACCTCAGCATTTGCAGATAGGGAATCCATGCCCTAGACGCTAACCATAAACTGAGCTTTGGCTTTCAGAATTAGATCCCTTTAATCTTGGAATGCAAGGCATCCATATTGGGGTGTCCACAGCTACCCCTCAGGACTCTCCCCGCCCTCCAGAGGTAAACTGTGCCCTAAGTATCTGCACAAAATCTCTCGATTAGGGCAAACATGCATGGCCCCTGATGTCACCCCTCTTTCCTTCCACAACCTGGACACTAATATGCAGTCCGACACAACTTGAGTTCTGTCCTCCAATCAGCCACCGGAAAACCTGGCCTGGACCCACGAGATCAGACCTGCCATATCCGTGGACCCTGAACCTATTCCTAGGTTGGGGCTTCAGACATCCATTCCAGAGCCCTCCTCTCAAATCACACCATATGGCGGGCCCCTGAGAAACAGAACAGAAGTTCTCTTACCCCCAGAGGGAAATTTTGTTTTTTGGAGCTATGTAAAACCCTCAAACATGGCAGAAACCTGCCTTGTGTCTGAGGCCATGGCCACTTTTACAGGCCAGTCTGGACACAAACACCCAATGGGACCCTTAGCTGGGGGCCACATTTACAACAAATCAGCATGGGTAGCTCACCCCAGAGCCAGGATCTAAGGTCTGCCATGCCATTACACCAAATCCAAAACCTAGGCTGGGTTTTCAGGCATCCATACCCGGAACCCGACTCTCAAATTCCTCCAGATGGGGGGAACCTGATTCCTAAAACAACACACCACCTACCCCCCAGAATAGACCAGGCTACTGGGAATTGCCAAAAACCCCCAAGTGGGAGAAACCTCCTTGTCCCCATGAGTCCAAACCTACATTTGGCAGATCGAAATGACAAAAACTCCAGCCTGAGCAAAACCTAACACTTGGCTTAGCCTCATATTCCCCGGAGTTTGCCTCAGGGTCTGCACATTGGTTCTGCCATACACTATGCCATAACCCTATCCTAGCTTGGTACTCAGGCCTCCGTCTAAAGAGTCCTGGCCCACATGCCCTCCAGATAGGGTACAATGAGCCACAGCACAGGACTCTTCCTGCCCTCCAGAAGGGAAATGTGCCCTGTGGAGATGCACGAAACCCCAAACCCACCCTTATTTTCAGAAGCTGGCCCTGGACACTAAAACACATTCGGTCCCAAAAATTGAGCCCTCACCTCCAGTCAACCACCCACGAGGTTTGCGCCAGAGTCAGCAGATCAGACTGGCCATTCTCCTAGGTGCTAATCATAACAATAGATTGCATTTTCAGGCCATGATCTCCAGAGCCCTTCTCTAAAACCCCTCCTCAATGGGGACCCCTGAGCCACCAAACAGAACTACTCTTGCCTCCCAGAAGCTTTCTGGGGTTAGGTAAATCCCTCAAAGTTGGGCAAAACCCTCATTGCCCCAGAGGCTACACCCATTAATGCTGGTCTCTCTGGACACAAACACACACTGTGACTCTTAGCCTGAGCCTCATTTTCAACAGAGCCCCATGGGTAGCCCGATGCAGAGCCAGGATGTAAGGCCTGCGATGCCACTAGGACCTAATCCTAACCCTAGGTTGGTTTTTCAGGCATCCATAACCAGAGACCTGCTCTCGAATCCCTCCATATGGGGAGCCCTGGTCCACAAAACAGGACAGGACATATTCCCCAGAATAGACCAAGCTATTTTTTTAACTATGCAAATATCCCATTGTGGGATAAAAGTCCATTTCCCCATGAGGCCACTCCCAGATTCCATAGATCTCATGGACACAAACTCCAGGCTCCGTGACCTCCTGACACTCACCTTAACCTCATATCCCGAGGAGCATTCCTCAGCAACTGTAGATTAGCCCTGCCATGTCCTAGGCCCTAACCGTACCCCTAAATTTTTTTCACAGACTTCAACCCTCACAGCTCTGGTCTACAATCCCACCAGATAGGAAACTCCGGAGACAAACCACAAGTTCCTGCCTTCCCTCCAGATGCAAAACATGACCTATAGAGCTTCATGCAACCCCCAGATTAGGAGAAAGCTGCATGATAACCCTCAGCCGTCCACAGTTGCACAAGCCCATCTTGGACATTAATACACAATCTGTTGCTAAACCTGAGCAGCGACCTCCAGTCAGCACCCAGGTAGCTGGCACCAGAGTGAGCAGATCAGACCTCCCATTCCCCATGCCCTAAGTGTAACCCTAAGTTGACCTTTCAGGCATCCATAACCAGAGCCCTCCTCTGGAATCCCTCCATTTGAAGGACCCTAGAGCCATACAACAGGACTCCACCTGTCCTTCTGATGGAAACCATACTATTTGGAGCTGTGCAAAGCCCCACGAGCTTTAGTACCCTCCAAGCGCCAGCAAACACTCACATATTCGGCGGCCCTAGGATACACATTCTAGCCTGAGCGAATGTCTGACACTCACCTTAAGTTCAGAATCTGGAGAGCTCACCTCAGCATATGCAGATAGGGCATCCATGCCTTATACCCTAACCATAAACTGAGCTTGGGCTTTCAGAATTCCGTTCTTTGTCTCCTGGAACAGAAGTCCTCAAGATTGGGACTCTATAGACATACTAGGACTCTCCTTGCCATCCAGATAGGAACTGTGCCTTATGGAGCTGCACAAAACCCCTAGATTAGGGGAAACATGCAGTGCCCCCCAATGTCACCCTCATGTGTATACCACCCAGGATACTACTGCGCAGTGTGACACCCTGAGTCCTGACCTCTAACCAGCCACCGAGACGGCTGGCCCCAGAGCCAGAAGATTGGACCTGCCATGCCCTAGGCCTTTATGCTAAACCTAGGTTGGGTTATCAGGCGTCCATACCCAGAGCCCTTCTCTCGAATCCCTCCACATGGGGGACCCTGTAGCCACAAAACAAAACCCCTCTGTCTCCCAAAAGGAAACCATTTATTTGGAGCTATGTTAAACCCTCAGAGATGGCTGAAAACTCGATGCCCCTGAGGCCACGCCCAGTTTTGCAGGCCATCTTGGACACAGACCCCCATTGTGACCCGTAGCCTGAGCAACATTTTCAACAAAGCCACATGGGTAGCCTGCCCCAGAGTCAGGATCTAAGGCCTGCCGTGACACTAGGACCAAATCCAAAACCTAGGCTGGTTTTTCAGGCATCCATTCCTGGAACCCTGCTCTCAAATTCCTCCATATGGGGGAACCCTGATTCATAAAGCAACACAGTACCTACCTCCCATGATAGATCAAGCTATTTGGAACTGCACAAAAACCCTCAAGAGGGAGCAAACTCCTTGCCCCCATGAGGCTAAACCTACATTCGGCAGATCTCATTGATACAAACTCCAGCCTGAGCAACATCATAACACGTGCCTTAACCTCAGATTCCCTGGAGTTTGCCTCAGTGTCCACATGTTGGGCCTGCCATGTCCTAGGCCTTAATCCTAGCCCTAGCTAGTTCCTTAAGCCTCTGTCCAGAGATTCCTGATCCACAAACCCTCCAAATAGGGTACACTGGAGCCACAGCACAGGACTCTTCCTGCCCCCCAGAAGGAAAACGTGCCCTATAGAGTTGCACTCAACACACAGATTAGGAGAAAGCTGCA
>NW_019154216.1:191026-200014 GCF_002288905.1 Enhydra lutris kenyoni | reverse complement strand
TAAGAGAAACCTGCTTGGCCCAAGAGGCCACTCGCACTCTGGAGGACTGCATTGGGCACAAACACTTATTGTGACGCTCATCCTGAGCCACATTGCCAAATAAAGCCCCTTGGTACTTGGACTAAGACCCCGCATATCATGCTTGCCATGTTCCTAGGCGCAAATCCTAACCCACGATGGAGATTTCCAGGAGCCCGTACCCAGAGCCCAGCTATGGAATCCTTTTGGTGGGACCATTGAGACAAAAAAAAAAAAAAAAAAAAAAAAAAAAAAAGGACTCCTCCTTTCCTCCAGAATGACATGAAACTATCGGGAGCCCGCAACATCACCAGAGAGGGAGAATCTTCTATAGCCCCATGAGGCCACCCCTACATCCTCAGCCATCCTAGACACACAGTCCAGAGACAAAAGCCTGAGCTGCCGCCTCACATTCGCCCTAATTTCAGATCACAAGGTGCTCCCCTCAGGGTCTGCAGATCGGGATTGCCATAACCTCGGCCCTAAACATAACCTGTGTTTGTGTTTTCATACTTTTGTCCCAAATCCCTGGTCCACACACCCTTCAGGCTGAGACTCAGTACTGTAGCCACACCACAGGAGTGTGCCTGCCCTCCTGAGGGAAACTGCCCATCATAGTTGCCAAAATCATCCAGATTAGGAGAAAACTTCAAGTCACCCTAGGCCACCCCTATTTCATAGGGCATTCTGGACTAAAATGTGCAGTCTGACACACATGTGCACCAATATCCAGTCAGGCACCCAGGTAGATGGCCCAGGAGAGAAGATTGGCCCTGACATGCCCTTAGGCACTAATCTGAATGGTAGCTTAAGTTTTCAGGCATTTGTCCCCACCAACATATGTGGGGTCACCTGAGGCATGAAATAGAATACCTCTTTGCCTGGTTTGGGGATCAGGGTTATGCTGGCTTCATAGAAGGAATCTGGAAGTTTTCCTTCGGCTTCAATTTTTTGAAACAGCTTCAGGAGAATAGGTGTTATTTCTTCTTTGAAAGTTTGATAGAATTCCTCAGGGAATCCGTCAGGTCCTGGGCTCTTGTTTTTTGGGAGGTTTTTGATCACTGCTTCAATCTCGGTACTAGATATCAGTCTATTTAGGTTGTCGATTTCTTCCTGGTTCAATTTTGGGAGTTTATAGTTTTCCAGGAATTCATCCATTTCATCTAGGTTGCTTAGCTTATTGGCATATAACTGTTGATAATAACTTCTGATGATTGTTTCTACTTCCTTGGTGTTAGTTGTGATCTCTTCCTTTTCATTCATAATTTTATTAATTTGGGCTTTCTCTCTTTTCTTTTGGATTAGTGTGGCCAATAGTTTATCGATCTTATTGATTCTTTCAAAAAAAACGAGCTTCTAGTTTCTTGATAATTTCTACTGTATCTCTGATTTCTACCTCATTGATCTCAGCTCTAATATTGATTGTTTCCCTTCTTATGTGTGGAGTTGGGTTGATTTATTGTTGATTCTACTGTTCTTTAAGGTGTAGACACAGCTGCTGTGTTCTGGATTTTTTAATTTTTTTGAGGGAGGCTTGGATGGCTATGTATTTCCCCCTTAGGACCGCCTTTGCTGTATCCCATAGGTTTTGGACCGAAGTGTCTTCATTCTCATTTGTTTCCATGAATTGTTTCAGTTCTTCTTTGATCTGGTTGATCCAAGCATTCTTAAGCCAGGTGGTCTTTAGCTTCCAGGTGTTTGAGTTCCTTCTGAACTTTTCCTTGTGATTGAGCTCCAGTTTCAAAGCATTGTGATCTGAGAATATGCAGGGGATAATCTCAGTCTTTTGGTATCGGTTGAGTCCTGATTAACACAAAACAGATAATCATATCAAAAATGGGCAGAAGATATGAACAGACAGTTCTCCAAGAAGACATACAAATGGCTATCAAACACATGAAAAAATGTTCATCATCACTAGCCATCAGGGAGATTCAAATTAAAACCACATTGAGATATCACCTTACACCAGTTAGAATGGCCAAAATTAGCAAGACAGGAAACAACATGTGTTGGAGGGGATGTAGAGAAAGGGGAACCCTCTTACACTGTTGGTGGGAATGCAAGTTGGTGCAGCCTCTTTGGAGAACAGTGTGGAGATTCCTCAAGAAATTAAAAATAGAACTTCCTTATGACCCTGCAATTGCACTACTGGGTATTTACTCCAAAGATACAAATGTAGTGAAAAGAAGGGCCATCTGTACCCCAATGTTTATGGCAGCAATGGCCACGGTTGCCAAACTGAGGAAAGAACCAAGATGCCCTTCAACAGACGAATGGATAAGGAAGATGTGGTCCATATACACAAGGAGTATTATGCCTCCATCAGAAAGGATGAATACCCAACTTTTGTATCAGCATGGAAGGGACTGGAAGAGATTATGCTGAGTGAAATAAATCAATCAGAGAGAGTCAATTATCATATGGTTTCACTTATTTGTGGAGCATAACAAAGAGCATGGAGGACATGGGGAGTTAGGGGAAGGGTGTTGGGGGAAATTGGAACGGGAGGTGAACAATGAGAGACTATGGACTCTGAAAAACAATCTGAAGAGTTTGAAGAGGTAGGGTGTGGGAGGTTGGGGGAACCAGGTGGTGGTTATTAGAGAGGGCACAGATTGCATGGAGCACTGGGTGTGGAACAAAAACAATGAATACTGTTATGCTGAAAATAAATTTAAAAAATGATGAAACAACAACAACAACAACAACAACAACAAAAACCAGAACACCTCCTGTCCCCAGAATGGAACCTTGCTATTTGGAGCTGTGTAAATACTCAGGGTAGGAGAATCCTGTATGGCCCCTGAACCACTGCCACATTCAAAGGTCTCCCTGGACACAAACCACCATTGTGACCCATCAGCATGACACTCCATTTCAACTCAGCCCCCTGGGTATCTCACCCCAGAGCTAGTAGATCGAACATGCCATGTTCCTAGTCGTAAATGGTAATCCAAGGTGGGGTTTCCTGGCATCCATATATAGACCCCTGCTCTCAAACCCTTCCATATGATGTACCCTTGAGCCATCATACAAAGTCCCCATGTTCTGATGAATAAAACCTGGCTGTTTGGAGCAGCACACAACCCCCAGAGTTTCAAAACCTCCAGGGACTCATGATGCCACTCCTCCACTAGGCAGTCATCATGGACACAAACTCTAGCCTGAGCCAATGTCTGACACTCGCCCTTACTTCAGATGCTGGAGATCTTGATTCCGCCTCTGCAGATTGGGTCTGTCATGCCCTAGGCCCGCAACCTAACTTGAGCTTGTGTTTTCAGACTTCCGTCGTCACACTCCTGGCCACAAGCACTCCAGTTTGGCATTTCTGGAGCCAAAATGCAGCCCTCTGCAAGACCACCAGAAGAAAAAAGTGCCCTTTGGGGCTGCCCCAAAACTGCAAATAAGGATCAACCTTCATGGCCCTCGACAACACACCAATTTCATAGGCTGCATTGTGCACCAATGCTTAGTCTGACACAGCCTGAGGCCACAACTCCTGTCAGTCACCCAGACAGCTGGCCGCATATCCAGCAGATCGGGCCTGCCATGGCCCTAGTCTGTCATCTCTACCCGACCTGGATTTTCAGGAATCTGTCCCCAGACCTTGCCTGAAATACCTGCATATGGGAGAACCTGATGCACAAGACATAACTCCTCCTTCCCCATGGCAGGAAGACCTTGCTGTTGGGATGGTTGTGAAACCCTAAGGCCAGGGGATACCTGCATGCCCGATGAGGCCACACCTCTCTGGAGGGCCAGCTTGGGCACAAACACTCATTGTTACCCTCAGCTGGAGCCCTGTTTTCAAATAAGGCCTCTCTGTAGCTGGACCAAGAGCCTGCATATCGGCCTTGCCATGTCCCGAAGCCCAAATCCCAACCTAAGGTGTGTTTTCCAGGTACCTATACCCAGAGCCCTGCTCTAGAATCCCTCTATTGGGGATCCCTGAGACAGAAAACAGGACTCCTCCCTTCCCCCAGAATGGCTCAAAACTATTGGGAGCTGGGCAAAATATCCAGAGAAAGAGAATCGTCCATGGTCCCTTGAGGCCACCGCTCCATTAGGTAGCCATCATGGACACAAACTCTAGCCTGAGGGAACATCTGACTGTCACCCTTATTCAGATGCTGGAGAACTCACCTCACTCCCTACAGATTGGGCCTGCCGTGCCATCTGCCCTAAACCTAACCCTATCTTATCAGACTTCCATCCTCACACTCCTGGCCCACAAAGCTCTCCAGACTGGGAATTCAGGAGCCAAAATGCAGCACTCTGCCTGCCCACGAGGAGGAAGAATTGCCTTATGGGACTGCCCAAAAATTCCAAATGGGGATCAACCTGCTAGGCCCTCGGCAGCACTCCAATTTCATAGGCCACCTTATGCACTAATGCTCTGTCTAATACATCCAGAAATCAGACCCCCTGTCAGCCACCCAGACAGCTACCCACATATCCTGCAATTCAGACCTGCCATCACCCTAGGCCGTCATATCTACCCAACCTGGGTTTTCAGGCATCTGTCCCCAGACCTTATCTCAAATCCCTGCATATGGGGGAACCTGATGCAAAAACAGAACTCCTCCTTCCCCCGGCAGGAAATCTTACTGTTGGGATGGGTGTCAAACCCTCAGGGTAGGAGAATCCTTTGTGGTCCATGAGGCCACGCCCACTCTTGAGGGCTGCCTTAGACAGAAACACGCATTGTAATCACCATCCTGAGCGCCATTTTTAAATGAGGCCCTACAGTAGCAGGACCAAGAGCCCACATATCGGGCTTGCCATGCCCCAAGGTCCAAATCCTAACCCAAGGTGGTTATGCAGGCACCTGTACCCAGAGCAGAGCTCTGGGATCCCTGTTTTTTGGGGAAACCTGAATGAGAAAACAGGACTCCTCCCTTCCCCCAGAATGACACCAAACTATTGGGAGCCAAGCATAATCCCCAGAGAGGGAGAATCTTCCAAGGCCCCATGAGGCCACCCCTATATTTTGTGGCCATCCTAGACTAAAAATCCAGTGACAAAGCTCTCGGCTACCACCTCACACTCTCCCTAATTTCAGATCCCTCTGGGTCTGAGTATGGGGCCTGACATTCCTTCGGCCCTAATCCTAACCCTAGTTGGTGTTTTCAGACTTCTGTCTCCAGAGTCCTGCCCCACAAATCCTCCAACCTGGGTATTCCATAGACACCCCACAGAACTCTGTCTGCCATTCAGAAGGCAGCTATGCCCCTTAGAGCTTCAGGAAACCTCAAGATTAGGACAAACATGCAAGGCCCCTCAGACTATCCCAATTTTATATGTCGCCCAGGACAAAATGCACAGTGTGACACACCCTGAGTAACTACCTCCCATCAGACACCCAGGTCGATGGCCCCAGTGACAGAAGATTGAACCTGACATGCCACTAGGCTCTAATCTGTACCCTAGCTTAGGTTGTAGGGCATCTACCCACTGAGACCTGGTCTTGAATACGAACATTTGGGGGATACCTGAGCCACAGATACAAAAATTCCTGTCCCCAGAAGGACACCTCGCTATTTTGAGCTGTGTCAAACCCTCAGGATAGTAGAATCCTGCCTGACCCCTGAGGCCACCACCACAATTGAAGGTAGTTCTGGACACAAATCCGCATTTTGACCCTCAGCACGAGATTCCTTTTCAAATCAGCCCCCTGGGTAGCTCGCTCCAGAGCCCAGGCCTCTGGAAAGGAGGCCTATAAACCCTGGTTGGGTAGAGATGATGGCCTAGGGGCATGGCAGATACGATCTGTTGGATAGGTGGCCAGTGACATAGGTGGCTGACAGGAGGTCAGGGCTTAACTGCTCCAGTGGCCTATGAAATTTTCTTTGCCCTCAAGGGCTTGCAAGTTGATCCTATTTTGCGGTTTTTGTGCAGTCCCAGAGGCCACTTTTGCCTTCTGATTGTGCTGTGTTGTGACCCCAGAATTCTCAATCTGGAGCACTTGTATACCAGGCCTCTCAGGAAGGAAGACTGAAAACACAAGCTAGGGTTAAGGTTAGGGACTATGGTATGGGAGGCCCAATTTGCAGAGGTTGAATCAAGATCTCCAGCATCTGAGGTAAGGGCTGGTGTCAGACGTTTGCTCAGTTTGTGTCCATGATGGCATCCTAAGAGAGGGCCTGCCTCATGAGGCCATGGAGGTATTCCCACTCTGAATGTTGTGAGCTGCTCCAAACAGCAAGGTTTCCTTCTGTGAGACAGGGGGAAGTCCTGTTTGATGGCTCCAGTGTTCCCCATATAGAATGATTCGATAGCACAGCTCTACACATGCATGCCTGGAAATCCCACCCCACGTTACCATTGCAGCCTAGGAACATGGCGATTCAATCTGCTGGCTCTGGAACCAACTACCCAGGGGGCTGAGTTGAAATGGAGTCTCATGTTGATGGGTCACAATGCAGGTTTGTGTTCAGGAATACCTTGGATTTTGGCTGTGGCTTAGGAAACATGCAGGATTCTTCTGCCCTGAGTCTTTGACACAGCTCCATAAGCAAGCTTCCCTTCTGGGACAAGAGGTGTTCTGTTCTGTGCCTCAGGGACCCCATTATGTTAGTATTCAGACCAGGTCTCTGGGGACAGATGCCTGAAAAACAATGCTAGGGTTCAGATTAGGTACTAGGGGAGTGTTAGTTTCAATCTCCTCTCTCTAGGCCATCTACCTGGGTGTCTGACTGAATGTAGGTGCTCAGGGTGTGTCAGAGTGTGCATTTATTCCAGGTCACCCTACGAAATTGGGGTGGCCTCGAGGGCCTAGCAGCTTTCTCCTTATCTGTAGGGTTTGAGCAACTGTAAAGGACACAGTTTGCTTCGGGCAGGCAGGCACAGTGGTGCAGTGTGGCTCTGGAGGCCCGAGTCTGGAAGGTGTGTAGGCCAGGGCTCTGGGGACAGAAGTCTGAAAACACAAACTCGGTTTAGGGTTAGGGTCGAGGGTATGGCATACCCGATCTGTAGACCCTGATGGGAGCTCCTCAGGATCTGAGGGCAAATGTGAGGCAGTAGCTCTGGCTTTTGTCTCTGGATTTTGTGTCTAGGATGGCCATGGAATGTAGGTGTGGCCTCATGGGGCCATGGAAGATTCTCCTTCAGTGGGGATTTGCCCAGCTCACAATAGTTTGGTGTCATGCCTCGTGAAGGGAGGATTCCTGTTTTTTTGTCTCAGGGGTCCCCCAAAAAGAGAAATTCCAGAGCAGAACTCTGGGTATGGGTTCCTGGAAAACCCCTTTGGTTAGGATTTGGCCCTAGGTGCACGGCAAGCCTGAATTGCGGACTCATAGTCCAGCTATGGTTGGGGCTTATATGAAAACGTGGCTCAGCTTGAGGATCTCAATGTCTGTTTGTGCCCAAGCCATCCCCAAGAGTGGGCGTGGCCTCATGGTCCATGGAGGTTCCTCCTACTCTGAGAGTTTTACCCTCACCCCAAAGGCAAGGTTTGATCTCATGGGGAAGTAGGAGTACTGTTTTGTGCTTCAAGTTCCCCCATATTCAGGGATTTGAGATAAGGTCTGGGGACAGATGCCTGCAAATCCAGTTTGGGTAGAGTTGATGGCCTAGGGCCATGGCATGTCTGATCTGCTGGACATGTTGCTAGCTATCTGTGAAGCTGACAGTAGGACTAGGCCATGGCCCTAGAAAACTCCATGACCTCATGAGACCAGCCACACATTCGGTAGATCGAATGTACAGAAACTCCAGCCTGAGCGACCTCCTGATTGTCTCCTTAACCTCAGATCCCCGGGATTTCTCCTCAGCATCTGTAGATTGGGCGTGCCATGACCTAGGCCCTAACTCTAACTTTGGTATAGGTTTTCAGTTTTCTGTCCCAAAGGTCCTGGCCCACAAGCTCTCCAGATATAGAACTGAGTAACCACACCATGGGGCTCCGCCTAACCTACAGAAGGAAACCATTCTCAATGGAGATTCACAACCTCCAAGATTAGGAAAAACATGCATGGCCAACGAGGCCAAACCCATTGATGGAACCCGACTCTGGACACTAATGCACATTCTGTCTCTCAGCCTGAGCAGTGACATCCAGTCAGCCACCCACATAGCTGGTCCCAGAGTTGGCAGATTGGACCTGCCATGCCCCTAGTCCCTAATGCTAACCCTAGGTTGGGTTTTCTGGAATCCATACACAGAGTCCTGCTCTCAAATCCCTCCATATGGGGACATCTGTGCCATACAACAGGACTCCACCTCTCACCGAGAATGAAATCATACTATTTGGAGCTGCACAAACCCACCAGCAGGAGAAACCTCCATGGCTCCAGGAGGACACCCACACATTCTGCAACCTTATTGGACACAAATTCTAGTATGGTCTAAGGGAATGCCTGACAGTCACCCTAATTCAGAATCTGGAGAGCTCACCTCAGCATTTGCAGATAGGGGATCCATGCCCTATACCATAAACACAAACTGAGCTTGGGCTTTCAGGATGCCATCCCTTGAATCATGGAATGCAAGCCCTCCAGGCTGGGGACACTGGAGCCAGCCCACAGGACTCTCCCTCCCCTCCAGAGGGAAACCGGTCCCTATGGAGCTGCACAAAACACTTCTATTAGGGCAAAATTGCATGGCCCCTGGTGCCACCCCACTTTCCTTCTCCACCCTGGACACTAATATGCAGTCTGCCACAACTTGAGTCCTGTCCTCCAATCAGTCACAGGGTTAGATGGCCCTATAGCTGGCAGATCAGACCTGCCATGCCCTAGGACCTAATCCTAACCCTAGGTTGGGGTTTCAGGCATCCATGCCCAGAGCCCTCCTCTTGAGTCAAAACACATGGGGGAGCCCTGAGAAACAGAACAGAAGTTCTCCTGCCCCCAGAAGGAATACTTGCTTTTTGCATCTATGTATAACCCTCAGAGGTGGAAGAACACTGCGTTGCCCCTGAGGCCACACCCAATTTTCCATCAGGCCAGGATACAAACACCCATTGTG